>NC_051216.1:47786798-47896798 GCF_015220715.1 Pygocentrus nattereri
CAGATCATCATCCTGGTCCTGCACCCACTCACACGCTCCCGAATCAAAGTTACAGTCGGTCAGCAGTCCTGTTCAGAAACATGTGTGAATATACACCGCAATCGGACTCTGTAAACGGGACGACACTCAAATAACTGAAAATAAATCTTACTTTCCTGTAGAGGAGCCGCATTGATCTCCTTAAACTCGGAACTGTAGACGGACTCTTCTGGAACTGAAATGAAAAACATTTAAAAGGTGTCAACTTGATTCCGTCTTTAATGTCAAATATAAAACACTGGGCTTCACTCAACAGCTGTTCGCAAAGCCGGGGTTACACTACACGACTTTTACCCCGGTCTTAGCCCTGATTCTCAGTCTGAGTCAGAGCTAGTCGGCTCTGGTCTGCAGATATTTGGGTCAGTCGGAGTCGACAGTTGGAGAGAGAGTGGAGTCGTGTTTGAGGGGCACAGACTCTAATTTTTGGCCTCCTGATAGCGTTTCAGACCAATCAAAGGTCATCAAACATTTTTCAACCGGCCTCGGAGTGTGATCTACTGTAAACTGGTTAATGACTCAATCTGAACAGATTCCTGCAACAACCAATCAAAACTGAGAGAGAACGAAGAAAATGCAAGTAAACGTTTAAGTTTATGTACGTTTAAAACTAAAAATACCAAACTGATCACATTTTGAAATCCATGATCGTCACTTAAACATGTTTACCTGCTGCTTCTTTACTGTTTCAGCACGAATGGCAGAGAAAACAGCAGCGACAGCTCAGTGAGTTCAATTTCATTCGGAAACCGCTTAAAAGTTGAGTAGTGTGTGATCCCTAATCGTTTAGTGTGGATCCCCAACATTTCAGTGGCCCAAAAAAATCTGCAGAAACCAGTCTGATAGTGTGAGACGCCCAGTCAGTTACTATCTGTTAAGACTTTAAAAGTCGTGTAGTGAACCCAAAGCTGAAAAACTTAAACCCACTTCTTCCAGGTTCCTCGAGGACTCTGAAATCAGCAGTGTTCTCTTATTTAGGATTTGTTCTTAGGTAATCCTAATGCTGACGTGAAGGTCCAGGCTAAGACAGTTAGGCCCAGGGTGTCTGACATCATGTCTTGAAATCATGCTGGTTTCTAGTGTTCTCAGTTTAATTGGATAAAACAACAAGTTTTCCACCAGGAGGGACTAAAAGAATGCCCTTTAAAGTTGGATAATAAAGTCGAGCGAGTCAAACTTTTGGAAGGAAAACGTAAATTGGCCCACAATAACTCAGAGGACAGAAGCAAGCAGTCAAACAACGTGAAGAATCAGAGTCTCCTAAGTTGAGCAGCTAATGCTAACAGCATTAGAACGATTTGTATCCTTCACTGCAAAAAACAGCATGTTGGTCTTAAATCTAGTCTACATGTCTGATATTTCCCAGTTTGAGATGGTTAGGCACTTACTGTGAGATTTTCTCACCTATTTCTAGACATTATTTACTTGTTTTTTGTCATTTCTAGGTAACATTTTCTCACTATACTGGTAGATGATTTTGCCAGCTTCAAGCACATTTCTTAACCTTTTCATTCAAAAATTCAGATGGAAAAACCAAAATATACCCTAAAATGATCTGCCAATATGGCGAGATAATTTTATATTAAGCTTTATCATTCTTAACAGGAGAACTATTACATTTATCGATTATAATTAAGATCATTTGACCATTTGTGCAGTGAATGCTGGCTACTGTACTATAATAAAAGCTGAGGCTAACATTGCTTATGTGATGCATTGGCCAAATTCTTGCTTGTGCTACTGAAACTAGAAACTGGCTTGCATGTCACTTTGTCTCCATAATCCAAAATCTCACACAGATTCATAGTCTGGTTACTGTAAAAACTTTAACTCTTATTTCATATTTTTTCAAATCTAACAATCATCAGAAGATGCTGCAAACATGGCACCCAGAGTGAAAGGTACCTGAGCAACGTGTTAAAGGAAATACCCCTGACTAGTTTGCAAATATTTCCACATAAAAAGGCAAACGAGGGCTTTGAGAGTGCGAGTGGCTGCTTGCCCATGTGTCAGCCCCCCCAATCCCTTTCATTTCACCTGAGACTCAAGTACGCCTGTTCTCTGGCAGAACCAGGTGTAGCTGAGCTCGGCTGAGTGAAGCAGCTCTGGCAGGGAGCTTTTGTTAGCAGTGGATTTGAATCCTGATGACAGAGCCTCTAGCCAACAGCTGTTCTGGAGGGCGGTAATAAAAGCCTCGTCTGGTTTGGGGGGTTGGGTGGGGGGGGGTGCGGTGGGAAAGGGGGGTTGTGTCTTAAGGTACTTTTTTGCCTCAGGTGTGGAATTCCCCCCCACAGCTGATGGATGTCTCAGGCCTGTCTCCTCTTGCTCAAGGAGACCGACATAAGCTCCAAGACAAAGACCTGAACCTCTAAATCTTGGAGCTTCTCGCACATACAAACTTAGTAATTCTGCAAAAAAAAAACAATAGTTTGGTGAAAAATGTCCTCAATTTTCCCCCCTTATCCCAAATGTAGTTGATCACCAAAAGCATATTTGGTGTCTGAAGTCTTTGCATTGGAGGTACGAGGCTGATGTAGTTCAGTAATGGAGCCACACTGATCAGCATCGAGAGTTGGGGAAACCATCAGAAACCACAGAGAAAGCACAAAAAAGACCAAAAACATTCTGAATGCTGTATTCTGTGATTTTACCCACAGCTCTAATCATCTCCCTGGTTTTAAGTCTAAACACAAAGCGGAACACTCGCAGCTCCAGCTCAGCGAGATTCAGGAGATGCAGGAACATCTACACCAAGCTGGTGTTGCGTCTATACCTGACGCAACACCTAAAAAAGCTGCATATTTGGTTGCCGCAAGGAAATAATAAAGCATAAGCAGGAAGTGGCTTCAAGCGGTCGGGTTAATCCAGTTAAACTTGTAAACATCGTGTCCTCCTATACTGGATATCTTTCCATGGAGACAGCGGCAGGCAGAGGCGGGAATCTCTAGGCACCTCCCGATTCGAATTGGTTACGATTCAGCAGCTGCGATATGATTAGAAAACGATTATCGATGCGTCTTTTTTTTCTATACAGGACTTTTTCTCACTGTGTGGCATTTTGGTGCTTTTAAAGGAAAGTGTCTGTAATGAATTGACATCCTGTATCTTGTATTAATAAATCATACGAAAGCGATGAGGCAAGTCAAGCGAAAGGCTCTCGTTCACCGCTCTTGTTTGGAGGCACTGCTGCCACTCATCTGTGATAATAATGTGAAATAAGACCCAGTGGTAATGGGAGTCCACGCAGGACATGTTACAGCGGTTCTACCCATTTTCTTCAGTGATTCTATAACTTCGGTTTTGGTCTCGTTGTGTTGGGGGCCTCGCTGTATCAGTACAATATGCTCGAGACTGGACGCTGTATCTCGGCTCCAAAGTACCCAACATAGTGCGAAAGCCCTGGTTCCCAATGACTGAGTACGGACGCAGGTCCTTGGCACAAAGTTGCGATAGAGTTTGGAATTTGCTTCCAGGTTGGGGGAAGCTCTGACATCGCTTGTTTGATGGTCCTGTGGTTGGCAGCAACCGCAACTAGACGGAAAACATGTGTTATGGTTTCTCTTGAATTAACAACTATTAGTCACTGTGTTTGCACCCTGTGAAATTAGACCTCTGCATTTAACCCATCCATGCAGTGAAACACCCACATACATGCACACTAGGGGGCAGTGAGCACACTTGCCCAGAGCAGTGGGCAGCCCTATCCACGGTACCTGGGGAGCAGTTGGAGGTTAGGAGTCTTGCTCAAGGGCACTTCAGTCATGGACTGTCAGCCGAGGGGATCGAACCAGCAACCTTCCGGTCACAGGGCTGGTTCCCTAACCTCCAGCCCACGACTGCCCCACATTCTCTTGTTTATCATTTCCAAAATATTTATGTTTAGTGTGACACTGGCATGTGCTGCGGCTCTTGTCGAAACCCTTTTGCCCTTGAACTCCATAGAAGCCAAAGTGCTTCCATACACTGTCGGATTTCTCGCTCATACATTGTGTGTCTTTATGTGCCGCCACAGACTGTCCCTTTGCTGCACTTCCGACTTTTGCGTTCCATCAACATTTCGTTATCAATTAAATATTCACTATTCAGAATCGTTTACGTCCGCATTGCAATGCATCTACGAATTACCCCCCACCCCCCACCACCACCGCCACCCCTGACAGCAGGCTGCTGTTACAGTTCCATGGCTGCGGGTTTACAGATTGGCTCTGAACATGTGGTACAGCCAAATTTGGCAAAATTACAGTTAACTAGTGGCAACTAAATACTTAGTAAAGACTTTTAAGGCGTACAAACTTACGCAAAACCGGTGCAACCCAGTCCAGAACCTCAGTTTGTCAAAACACGGTCAAACGTTTCACTGTTACAGCTGTTACATTTTATTATTAATCAAATATTAATCGATTAAAGCACATGAATAATCGTCTATAAAAAAGCTGTTTGTTTTGGCAGCCCTGCTTGAGCGACCCACCACTCTGAAAAAGGCCCGGCTAGGTCTTCTCTGACAGGTTGACGGATCGGTTCAGCCACTCCCTGCTTTCCCAGGCCTCTGTCTCTTTGGTGAGCTTGACCCCACACACCCTCTTTTCTCGCGCTTGGCCTCACTTGCAATGAGGAGGGGACAGTCTAGAGTTTCCTATAATGAGCAGGATATACAGGGTGATCCTTTAACCCACACAAAAGAGAAAAGGGTGCATTTAAGAGGCTGTGAACACCACGTTACATCGGAAGTGTCACAGTGAATTAACAGGCAGAACATTGAACACTTGTTGCACATCTTTTTGGCACCTAATGAGTGATTAAGGTGGAACTCCAGGTGTGAATGATTCACCACTAACTGACAAATTACCAATAGCTTGACCAAAGCTATCAGTTAAAACATGTTTTTAGCTGTTATTTGTATCGGTGAGTTTATCATACAAGAACAGTGGCTTTCAGTGGCTCCCTGTGCAAAAATCAGGCCTAACGTTCTGACCACCTCCTCGTTTCTACGCTCACTGTCCACTTCATCAGCTCCACTTACTGTATAGCTGCACTCTGTAGTTCTACAGTTACAGACTGTAGTCCATCTGTTTCTCTGATACTCTGTTACCCTGTTCTTCAGTGGTCAGGACCCCCATGGACCCTCACAGAGCAGGTACTGTTTGGGTGGTGGGTCATTCTCAGCACTGCAGTAACACTGATGTGGTGGTGGTGTGTTAGTGTGTGTTGCGCTGGTCTGAGTGGATCAGACACAAACACCTCAGTGTCGCTGCTGGACTGAGAACCAAAAATATCCAGCCAGCAGCATCCTGTGGGCAGCGTCCTGTGGGCAGCGTCCTGTGGGCAGCGTCCTGTGGGCAGCGTCCTGTGACCACTGATGAAGGACTAGAGGATGACCAACACAAACTGTGCAGCAGCAGATGAGCTGTCGGTGGACCGACAAGGTAGGAGTGTCTAATAGAGTGGACAGTGAGTGGACACAGTGTTTAAAAACTCCAGCAGCACTGCTGCATCTGATCCACTCGTACCAGCACAACATGCACTAACACACCACCACCACGTCAGTGTTACTGCAGTGCTGAGAATGATCAAACATGTTCAACTTGGCAAATAAACAAGGAACATAAGGAACCCCCCCTTAACGCCCAGGTAAAGACGCGTTGGCGTCCATCACCGCACTGGAACGGTGATTCACTCCCATTATCAGCTCACTGGAGTAACATTGTTACATGTTGTTGCTGTATTTTATTATTTTAGATAGAACCGCATGAAAAAATGTTTTAATTAAATAAGAAACTGTAACACTCACACAGATTGTGTTTCAATTGTCTCTTGAAATTGTTCATAAAACACGCTTTGAGAGCGTTTCCGACACAAGGCCTGTGTGATGTATGGGTGGGACGTGACGTGAGCAGAACGTTTTACACATCAGGCCTTCAGGTTCTTAAAAGAACTGAAAAGACTGACTTCACTGGGGTAGCTGAGCGAAAAAATACCATAATGCAGTTGTTGCCATAAGAAAACATCATGCAGGAAAATGTTGAATCTAACAAAAGTCCAATGATCAGTTACAGGAGAGGGAAAGAGTTCTGGCAGGTGCTCCTGCACTGTTAGAAATGAAGGTTCTGTTCAGGAACATTTCTCGTCCACCAAGGTACAAAGAGTGAAGATGTTCCCTCAAAGCTCCAGCAGTGGGTTTAAGGTCTGATTGTGGAGCTTAAATCAGTTCCTCCTTTTCAAAACCGAATGTTTTAAAACAGAGCAGTAGAGTAAAAGCCTGGAGGCGAGGCGAGGCGGGGTGAGTGGAGTCAGTCCAGCTTAGAACACATCATTTCAGTGGATTATGGTTCAGTTATGTTCCCTGACTAAAGGGACTGAGATGGAGCCTTGAGGGTCCCACCCCAGTGATGAGAGGGGAACTGCCCCAGAGACGGTCTAGGGCCTTTATTTCTGAGTGTTTGTCCAACAACACTGTCTGCGAATGTAATTGAATGTATTTCCTGCAGTCTTTGGCTGTGACAGTGGCTGTGATGGAGCATGTAGTGACATGTCCTTAACCCGCTAGACCAGACATCCTCACTGGCCTTTGACCTTAAACAGAGAAACAGCAATCTGGAAGTTAATGCTAAATCCCTGGAGGGCCTGAAAACAAAGCCAGCACTGGGAACCTTTCCCTCCTTTTCCTTTGTTGACTCCAAAAGTCCTAGACAGCTCTGCACTGAGCCAGGCTGCAGTAAATCCTGCGACCCCGTTGATAAATGTGGCAGCGGAGGTCGGGTTTCAGCGCTTCCTGAAAGAGCTGCACCTTCTCACCTCACAGATCTGGAAGTACTCGCTAAACCCACACCTTCTGGAATTCAAAACCTCTGCATGATTAAGTCCTTCAGTCGTATCACGTGAAACGCTCCATTCTAGAGATTTAAGTCGGAATTCTTCGCAGTGGTGGTGATAGGAACCAGACATCCACCTCAGAAAGCTCCCAGAAAGCTATTAAAGTTCTGAATTCACTGCCTGATGACTGAGACGCTGTTTTATGATGTTTTGGCCTTCCAGTGGATTCATGGTGGAGGGATACATGCAGGACGTTGTGAAGCAAAATAGTTCCCAGATGTGTTTTTTTTTAGATTTATAACTTTTACCATCATCAACATTCCATATAAAAATTTGGAAGACACATAGTTCACAGTAAACCACTTAGAATGGCTTTATTTACATCTCAACCTCTGAATTATGGGGTAATAAAAACAGATAAAATTCCCCTTTGATGTTATAAGCGATACCCGATGATTGAAATGTGTGAAATGATTACACTGTAGACTTTTAGTAGACTGCCTTAGTGCTTGGCCAAATTAACAGCTAAACATATTATATATTAATTATATTAGACAGTAATTGGGCACATGTTAACACGTTAGGCTGATAACATCCCAACTCTTTGCTGTCTAATCAAAAACATTATCAGCAAACAAAACTGGCCACTCACCGAAGACATCTCCTCTGGGTTTGAGCTTCTCACCATCCAGTCGGTTCCCCTCGTTCTCACCATCGTTCTCACCATCGTCGTCGTCATCGTCGTCGTCATCGTCGTCATCGTCCTCCTCCTCCTCCTCCTCCTCCTCCTCCTCTTCGTCCTCGTCTTTGTCCTGTGTTGGGAAAACTCGAATGTCTTCCTCAGAAGGTCCAATGTACACTTCTCCATCGTAATCAAACGGCTGCAGAAGAAGCCTGGGTAGTTGGGTCACTTTGGACTCTGGGATGGTGTTGTCGAACTTTCCGAGAATGCGAGACCTGGAGGGAGAATCTGGGATCACTGCAGGGGCGCCCAGAAGATTACAAAAGAACAGTCAATTCCAATACATGGAAGAAGCTTCCCTAATTAAGGCCGGGTGTCCCAAAAGCATCGTATTACAAAGATCAGGCTGACCAGGAATGTTGAAAAGAACTGATTGTGACCTGCTTAATATAAGGCTATGGTTGTTAATGACGCCTTCAGAGGGCGGAGCTGAGCGGCGTTTGTTTATTTGATGGTCGTTAATGACGCCTTCAGACGGCGGAGCTGAGCGGCGTTTGTTTATTTGATGGTCGTTAATGACGCCTTCAGAGGGCGGAGCTGAGCGGCGTTTGTTTATTTGATGGTCGTTAATGACGTCTTTAGAGGGCGGAGCTGAGCGGCGTTTGTTTATTTGATGGTCGTTAATGACGTCTTTAGAGGGCGGAGCTGAGCGGCGTTTGTTTATTTGATGGTCGTTAATGACGTCTTTAGAGGGCGGAGCTGAGCGGCGTTTGTTTATTTGATGGTCTTTAATGACGTCTTTAGAGGGCGGAGCTGAGCGGCGTTTGTTTATTTGATGGTGGTTAATGACGTCTTTAGAGGGCGGAGCTGAGCGGCGTTTGTTTATTTGATGGTCGTTAATGACGTCTTTAGAGGGCGGAGCTGAGCGGCGTTTGTTTATTTGATGGTCGTTAATGACGTCTTTAGAGGGCGGAGCTGAGCGGCGTTTGTTTATTTGATGGTCGTTAATGACGTCTTTAGAGGGCGGAGCTGAGCAGTGTTTGTTTATTTGATGGTCGTTAATGACGTCTTTAGAGGGCGGAGCTGAGCGGCGTTTGTTTATTTGATGGTGGTTAATGACGTCTTTAGAGGGCGGAGCTGAGCGGCGTTTGTTTATTTGATGGTCGTTAATGACGTCTTTAGTGGGCGGAGCTGAGCGCCGTTTGTTTATTTGATGGTCGTTAATGACGTCTTTAGAGGGCGGAGCTGAGCGGCGTTTGTTTATTTGATGGTGGTTAATGACGTCTTTAGAGGGCGGAGCTGAGCGGCGTTTGTTTATTTGATGGTGGTTAATGACGTCTTTAGAGGGCGGAGCTGAGCGGCGTTTGTTTATTTGATGGTCGTTAATGACGTCTTTAGAGGGCGGAGCTGAGCGGCGTTTGTTTATTTGATGGTGGTTAATGACGTCTTTAGAGGGCGGAGCTGAGCGGCGTTTGTTTATTTGATGGTCTTTAATGACGTCTTTAGAGGGCGGAGCTGAGCGGCGTTTGTTTATTTGATGGTGGTTAATGACGTCTTTAGAGGGCGGAGCTGAGCGGCGTTTGTTTATTTGATGGTGGTTAATGACGTCTTTAGAGGGCGGAGCTGAGCGGCGTTTGTTTATTTGATGGTGGTTAATGACGTCTTTAGAGGGCGGAGCTGAGCGGCGTTTGTTTATTTGATAGTTGTTAATGACGTCTTTAGAGGGCGGAGCTGAGCGGCGTTTGTTTATTTGATGGTCGTTAATGACGTCTTTAGAGGGCGGAGCTGAGCGCCGTTTGTTTATTTGATGGTCGTTAATGACGTCTTTAGAGGGCGGAGCTGAGCGGCGTTTGTTTATTTGATGGTCGTTAATGACGTCTTTAGAGGGCGGAGCTGAGCGGCGTTTGTTTATTTGATGGTCGTTAATGACGTCTTTAGAGGGCGGAGCTGAGCAGTGTTTGTTTATTTGATGGTCGTTAATGACGTCTTTAGAGGGCGGAGCTGAGCGGCGTTTGTTTATTTGATGGTGGTTAATGACGTCTTTAGAGGGCGGAGCTGAGCGGCGTTTGTTTATTTGATGGTCGTTAATGACGTCTTTAGAGGGCGGAGCTGAGCGCCGTTTGTTTATTTGATGGTCGTTAATGACGTCTTTAGAGGGCGGAGCTGAGCGGCGTTTGTTTATTTGATGGTGGTTAATGACGTCTTTAGAGGGCGGAGCTGAGCGGCGTTTGTTTATTTGATGGTGGTTAATGACGTCTTTAGAGGGCGGAGCTGAGCGGCGTTTGTTTATTTGATGGTCGTTAATGACGTCTTTAGAGGGCGGAGCTGAGCGCCGTTTGTTTATTTTCTTAAAACTTGTTGTAGTATTTTGATATAATTGCTTATTTTCACAAAATAGTATCTCAGAATGATTATTATTTCATCTAGAAATTTGACATTTGACTTGATATTTTAAATATAAGCCATTATTTCAAGAATAAGTACTTATTTAGTGCTAAGTTGAAATTATATGTCATTATTTTGACATAGTAAGTCAAATTGTTTACCAGAGAGAGAGACAACAGATGCGATTTCTGTCTCTTCTATCTGGCTGGAATGGGCTTCTATACCAAGCAGTACATGTGCAGAGGATCTGCGGTGCAGTGTAGAGGATCTGCGGTGCAGTGAGGAGGATCTGCGGTGCAGTGTGGAGGATCTACAGTGCAGTGTGGAGGATCTGCGGTGCAGTGTGGAGGATCTGCGGTGCAGTGTGGAGGATCTGCGGTGCAGTGAGGAGGATCTGCAGTGCAGTGTGGAGGATCTGCAGTGCAGTGAGGAGGATCTGCAGTGCAGTGTGGAGGATCTGCAGTGCAGTGTGGAGGATCGGCAGTGCAGTGAGGAGGATCGGCAGTGCAGTGTGGAGGATCTACGGTGCAGTGTGGAGGATCTGCGGTGCAGTGTGGAGGATCTGCGGTGCAGTGAGGAGGATCTGCGGTGCAGTGTGGAGGATCTGCGGTGCAGTGTGGAGGATCGGCAGTGCAGTGAGGAGGATCTGCGGTGCAGTGTGGAGGATCTGCGGTGCAGTGAGGAGGATCTGCGGTGCAGTGTGGAGGATCGGCAGTGCAGTGAGGAGGATCTGCGGTGCAGTGTGGAGGATCTACGGTGCAGTGTGGAGGATCTGCGGTGCAGTGTGGAGGATCTGCGGTGCAGTGAGGAGGATCTGCGGTGCAGTGTGGAGGATCTGCGGTGCAGTGAGGAGGATCTGCAGTGCAGTGTGGAGGATCTGCAGTGCAGTGTGGAGGATCGGCAGTGCAGTGAGGAGGATCAGCAGTGCAGTGAGGAGGATCTGCAGTGCAGTGTGGAGGATCTGCGGTGCAGTGTGGAGGATCTGCGGTGCAGTGTGGAGGATCTGCGGTGCAGTGAGGAGGATCTGCGGTGCAGTGTGGAGGATCTGCGGTGCAGTGTGGAGGATCTACGGTGCAGTGTGGAGGATCTGCGGTGCAGTGTGGAGGATCTGCGGTGCAGTGAGGAGGATCTGCGGTGCAGTGTGGAGGATCTGCGGTGCAGTGAGGAGGATCTGCGGTGCAGTGTGGAGGATCTGCAGTGCAGTGTGGAGGATCGGCAGTGCAGTGAGGAGGATCAGCAGTGCAGTGAGGAGGATCTGCGGTGCAGTGTGGAGGATCTGCGGTGCAGTGTGGAGGATCTGCGGTGCAGTGTGGAGGATCTGCAGTGCAGTGTGGAGGATCTACAGTGCAGTGAGGAGGATCTGCAGTGCAGTGTGGAGGATCTACAGTGCAGTGTGGAGGATCTGCAGTGCAGTGAGGAGGATCTGCAGTGCAGTGTGGAGGATCTACAGTGCAGTGTGGAGGATCTACAGTGCAGTGAGGAGGATCTGCAGTGCAATGTGGAGGATCGGCAGTGCAGTGTGGAGGATCTGCAGTGCAGTGTGGAGGATCTGCGGTGCAGTGAGGAGGATCTGCAGTGCAGTGTGGAGGATCTGCAGTGCAGTGTGGAGGATCTGCGGTGCAGTGTAGAGGATCTGCGGTGCAGTGTAGAGGATCTGCAGTGCAGTGAGGAGGATCTGCAGTGCAGTGTGGAGGATCGGCAGTGCAGTGTGGAGGATCTGCAGTGCAGTGAGGAGGATCTACAGTGCAGTGTGGAGGATCTGCAGTGCAGTGTGGAGGATCGGCGGTGCAGTGTGGAGGATCTGCGGTGCAGTGAGGAGGATCTGCGGTGCAGTGTGGAGGATCTGCGGTGCAGTGAGGAGGATCTGCGGTGCAGTGTGGAGGATCTGCGGTGCAGTGAGGAGGATCTGCAGTGCAGTGAGGAGGATCTGCAGTGCAGTGTGGAGGATCTGCAGTGCAGTGTGGAGGATCTACAGTGCAGTGAGGAGGATCTGCGGTGCAGTGTAGAGGATCTGCGGTGCAGTGTGGAGGATCGGCGGTGCAGTGTGGAGGATCGGCAGTGCAGTGAGGAGGATGTGCAGTGCAGTGTGGAGGATCTGCAGTGCAGTGTGGAGGATCTGCAGTGCAGTGAGGAGGATCTGCAGTGCAGTGTGGAGGATCTGCAGTGCAGTGTGGAGGATCTACAGTGCAGTGAGGAGGATCTGCAGTGCAGTGTAGAGGATCTGCGGTGCAGTGTGGAGGATCTGCAGTGCAGTGTGGAGGATCTACAGTGCAGTGAGGAGGATGTGCAGTGCAGTGTGGAGGATCTGCAGTGCAGTGTGGAGGATCTACAGTGCAGTGAGGAGGATCTGCAGTGCAGTGTGGAGGATCTACAGTGCAGTGAGGAGGATCTGCAGTGCAGTGTAGAGGATCTGCGGTGCAGTGTGGAGGATCTGCAGTGCAGTGTGGAGGATCTACAGTGCAGTGAGGAGGATGTGCAGTGCAGTGTGGAGGATCTGCAGTGCAGTGTGGAGGATCTACAGTGCAGTGAGGAGGATCTGCAGTGCAGTGTGGAGGATCTACAGTGCAGTGTGGAGGATCTGCAGTGCAGTGAGGAGGATCTGCAGTGCAGTGTGGAGGATCTACAGTGCAGTGTGGAGGATCTACAGTGCAGTGAGGAGGATCTGCAGTGCAGTGTGGAGGATCGGCAGTGCAGTGTGGAGGATCGGCAGTGCAGTGAGGAGGATCTGCAGTGCAGTGAGGAGGATCTGCAGTGCAGTGTGGAGGATCTGCAGTGCAGTGTGGAGGATCTACAGTGCAGTGAGGAGGATCTGCAGTGCAGTGTGGAGGATCTACAGTGCAGTGTGGAGGATCTGCAGTGCAGTGTGGAGGATCTGCAGTGTAGTGTAGAGGATCTGCAGTGCAGTGAGGAGGATCTGCAGTGCAGTGAGGAGGATCTGCAGTGCAGTGTGGAGGATCTACAGTGCAGTGTGGAGGATCTGCGGTGCAGTGAGGAGGATCTGCGGTGCAGTGTGGAGGATCTGCAGTGCAGTGTGGAGGATCTACAGTGCAGTGTGGAGGATCTGCGGTGCAGTGTAGAGGATCTGCGGTGCAGTGTGGAGGATCGGCAGTGCAGTGTGGAGGATCTGCGGTGCAGTGTGGAGGATCTGCGGTGCAGTGAGGAGGATCTGCGGTGCAGTGAGGAGGATCTGTGGTGCAGTGTGGAGGATCTGCGGTGCAGTGAGGAGGATCTGCAGTGCAGTGAGGAGGATCTGCAGTGCAGTGTGGAGGATCTACAGTGCAGTGTGGAGGATCTGCAGTGCAGTGTGGAGGATCTGCAGTGCAGTGTGGTGGTTTCATGCGATCACAGAGCAGAAAGTCACATACTAAACAGCAAGCTAGTCTGTGGAAATGCTGGGGCTCATGGCACAAGCAGCAACACCTGATCTGCTAATGTGAGGTCAGTCTTGTTTTCTGGCTTGAGTTAGAGACGGCATAGAAACCAGAACGTGGGGTTAAAAATGAGAACTGGAACCAGACGCAGCAATCAAGCCAGAGTCTCCGTGCTGCCTCACCGTTAGGAAACTTGTCTGCACTGCCTTTGTCTCCGTCCCAGGAGCTGCGATAAAAAGGCTTTACTACAGAAAACACAGAAAGTCTTCATTCACACAGAGCTCCTCTGGTGCTCGCGGCATTTCTGAAAGAATCAGGCGTCTCCAATAGAACACTGGGAGAACCAAGATAACCGGGATGGCCGAGGTTCATGCTGGGACTCTCTCTCGACAAACAACACGGACGTGTCTTTGCCCGTGTGCTCCCATCACTGGGCCGGGCACAAAGCAGATATTTACACAGGTGGGATTCCAATCGCGGGCCTTTCCCTTCCCTCCACATCTGCGGAGTTCAGGAGGCTCTAAAAACAGGAAACGGCTTTTGGCTCGAGTCCCTTTATGAAAAATATAGCCTCTACAGTGAGGGATGTCAGAGACGCACAGCTGAGAGGAAAGAAGCTCAGACTCATAAAATTACCGCATATAACAATTACTGTAACTGTCACTTCACCGTCATCGGCAAAAATCTGCAAAATCATCCCAAATCAGCCTTTTCTACCTTTGAGATTTAAACATATTGTAAAAAAATATGTAAAAACTATTATAAGATTAATTAACTTAATACGTTTTTTTTGTCCTTGTTTTTTTAGTAAACGTCTTATTCCACTGGCAAGTTAATTTGCTTGTGTCATTATTTCTTGTAGAAAAACAAAGATATGTAAATTAGGCTAAATGATTTGCATTGTTTATGAAAAACAAACATATCTGCATTATTTAAAAAAAATATGCAAATGTAATCTGCATTAAATCCTGACAAATGACGCACAATTTTTTTTACAAAATAACAAAAATATCTGCATTATTTTTTGCAATAAGCAAAACGTCTGCATTATTACTTGAAATAAGTAAAGATATCTGCATTATTCCTTGAAAAAGGAATGCTTTATGCTTTATGTCTCAAGAAAAACAACCACATTTGCTTTATTTGTTGAAATAAGCAAAAGGAATCTGCATTAATTCATGAAATAAGCTGAACTATCTGTATTATATCTTAAATAAGGTATATTATCTGCATTTTTTCTTGAAAAATGGAATTTGCCAGTGGAATAAGACACAAAATCAAATGAAAACAAGTTAAAAATCTAGAAATAAGTTAGAAAATCTTATAATTTTCTCACAGCAGTCTCAAAATGAGAAATGGGAGATAATTAGTCTAGATTTGAGATGATTTAACTTCTTGGGTTCTGTTGGCGGAACCCTTACCTGAGCAGTCGAACCCGCTGCCGCGGAACCCCTGCTTGCACTTGCACTTGTAGGACCCCTGTGTGTTTATACACTCGGCGTGATGGCTGCATTTATGAGTGCTGGACACACACTCGTTAACGTCTGAAAGGTAAAACACGCTCAGATGAGGAACTGACCGAGTACCTGACTGCACACTCAGAGAACACGAACGCAGGGTTCTTCTTACCCACACAGTCGTATCTGCCGTCGACATATTTGAGGTCGTATCCCCCCTGGCACTTGCAGTAGTAGCTCCCGAAGGTGTTGACACACCGCCGGTTGTATGGACACTGGTTCTTTCCGGTCACGCATTCGTCAATATCTGACAACAGAAATGGATTTAGCAGTTGCCTCATTGCTGGGCGGCAGGTTTACAGCCTCCCGTCACTTTTTAAACAGAAACCAGGCTTTTCTCCTATTTATGTAGGACGTTTCTACTGCGCCTTTGAATTATTTCAGGTAGTATGTTCTCCATCTTCCATGAACAGCTTTGCTGGCTCTCTGAATCTTAAAGGGAACCTATTATGCTCATTTTCAACGTTTATCGTTTTATTTTTGGGAATTTACTAGAATAGATTTACATTTAAATATTCCGAAAACAGATTATTTTCCACATACTGTTCGTCTCTATACAACCCCCTGTCTGAAACGCTCTGTTAGAGCTCCTGCATCTTTAAGCCCCGCCTCCTGATGAGCCCAGCATGCTCTGATTGGTCAGCTCTGATTGGTCAGCTCTTGTCTGAGTCAAGGCCAGAGAGGTTCCGCCCCTGTCCTGCAGTCCTTCTCTCCTCTCTCTTCTCCTCACGGCTACTACACTGACCACACTCTTCCGAGCTCACCGGTAGGCGGGCAGTAAGGACTGTGTTACAAGATGATGTCATCCTGTAGAAAAGGAAAAGGGCTGGAATTCCAACGAAGCGTTTCAGGCAGCTGAGAAAAGTGGGTTCTGTGGGAGAGAGGTTCTCCCTCTGGAGGGAACACTGAGCTCTGGGCTTGGCAGAACATTTACACAGACAAAAAGCTACAACAGACTAAAGGAAGGAGATAAACCGGAATCATAATAGGTCCCATTTAACTGTTGCCCTGGCACCATGCTAGAAGATGTTAGTCACCATATCTGATAAGTATTGATATCCGTTTCCATACCACTGGTTTCTGTGTAAGTCCTGGATAAGAAAGTGATTGCTAAGTCGTTCAGAGCGGTTTGGAGTGAAATGCTCTGTTCTGGAGTCAGAACTGTTCACAGTGGTGGTGATGGGAACCAGACGTCCCCCTCTAAAAGCTCCTACAGAAAGTTCCTACATGAACGGGTTCTGAATTCACTGCCTGATGACTGAGACGCTGTTTTATGAGAGTTTAGAGAACTTCAACTCCATTCATGGTGGAGGGAGACATGCAGGGCGCTGTGCGGCAAAATAGTCCCCAAAGAAAACTCATTATTCCAGATTTTCCACTGTTTTCCATCATCAACATTCCATATAAGCTCAGAAGACTCGTGTAGGTTCTCTGGTGGTTCTGGATGGTAAATAAAGTGTCTATATCTGTGATGTAGTAAGTTGGTAAGTTTCTCTATGATGAACCGTTCCATCCCCTCTCAAGCCACTCGATGAATTATGCCAACGTTTTAGTGAATAATTGGGATTCTCTTTTAAAACACTGGTAAAGCTCCAGTATACTGGAAGTGGTATGACTTTGAGATGAGGCATTCCGGTAAGATGGTCAGGGGACTGGAAGATGCTTTACAGGGGTCTGATGTTTCCAGTCTTTATTAGAAATGAAAGCAATCAACAAGGACAAATAATGTGAATAAAATTGACAAAAAGCTATTTGAGTGCTAATGGCGCCCTCTTATGGACAATGTTCAGCTTGCTGAAGTTGAGTGAGTGAGTGAGTTGCAGGCCAGGTCCTCAAGGTGCTTGGCAGTACGTTAAGCAGCTGGAAATGTATAAGTAGATAGAGATGATAGGCTACCAGACTGTTTTAGGGACATAGTCTGTGAATAACTCTGAAATAGCAGCTTAATAGGAGGAGAAAAAAAAAAAATATATATATATATTCCAGGTAGTTTAGGCTCCATTCTGTGGGTTTACTCACTGAGACATTTACACATAATGTTAAGGAAATAAGGAAATTGAGGTTGTGAGGTTCAGATGTGATGTGGATGTGAAAGCCGTGTTGGCAGGTAATGTTGTCATGGTAACGGATGATTTAAGAGGTGAATGAGTGCTGCCTTGGTAACAGGGCTGAGCTCACCCACACAGGTTTTCCCGTCTGGGCCGAGCTGCAGGCCGGACGAGGGACACAGGCAGCGGATTTCCCCCTGAACCTCCTCACAGCCGTACTGACAGTGAGACAGAGCGCACGTCCTGGAGTCTGCACAGCACAACACAACACAACACAGCACAACACAACACAACACATTAACACAACGTCGCTGAGAGGCATGTTAACCTCAGACCTGGCCTAAAGCACAAAGCACAGAAATCCAGCACGGAGTGAAAGCAGAAGTATTACTGCAGGAGCTCTATTTGCACTTTTGCTCGGGCTAAAATACCGATTTTCTTACAAGCCAACATTTCTCCGCTTGCGTGTTTAGTAAAAGAGTACAATTTCACTCCCCATGCAAACGTCCATAATACAGTATCTTAGCTACGGTCACTAAGCCATGACTGGACACTCAGTATTCAGGGGAGGGCTTTAGCTAAAGGTGCGCTACAATACGTCCATCAAATTTGTTCAAACTGTTGTCCTATAGAAAAAACTTAAAAGCAAATTAATGTCCAAATCTCAGATATTTATAAGGAGTATGGGTCATACTTTAGTCGGATGGTCCCCTATAGACGCTCAACAGATACATAAATCATTAACTAACTTTCCGAAGATGTTCGGTTGATCATCAAGAACATCGTGGTTATGGTTAAGGTGAGGAGTAGATGTAGGTTTAGCCTTGAGGTTAGGGTTAGGGCTAGGTTTAGGAGCACGGATAGATTCTATAAACTCT
This sequence comes from Pygocentrus nattereri, assembly GCF_015220715.1. NCBI lineage: Eukaryota > Metazoa > Chordata > Actinopteri > Characiformes > Serrasalmidae > Pygocentrus > Pygocentrus nattereri. Next base: position 47,804,526 of record NC_051216.1, read on the forward strand.
TTCACACTGAACTTGTAGTTCAGTTGCATTTAATAGATATTTAGTTGAAAGTTACTTATAAACAGACTGAGCCTTAATAAAGCATCTACAGTGGACCATCCAAATAAAGTCTTACTGGATTATGTTGTGATCTACTTAAAACTAAGGCATTAGCTGAGATAGTAAGAAGGTAAATATGTATGAAATCATCACTTTTAGGGTTCTTTCTGTTGGGAGGTGGCTGTCCGTAAATTTCCATATGTAAAAATAATATTTATTATAATATAATATAATATAATATTTTCTTAGATTTTTTTCCCCAATGATTTTAATGAATTTAAAGTGAAGCTGAAAGATTTAGATACATTTGTCAATAATCCCAGTGTTTTGGAGTAAATGTGTCCCAAAGTCTGAAAATCGGAGTGTAATTTTATGAATATAACTGTCACTAACGAAACGTTTTTGTGTGTTTAGTGATTCTGTACGTGAGCAACTGTTCTGTGTTTGTTGGACGCTTTTGAGTTCTAAAAGTAAAAAGTCTCACAACTGAAATGTTTGGTGAGTGAAACGTCTTGGTAGTGTTATGATTGTTTCAGTAGTGACTAAACGAGAAGTTCGTTTGTTTCTTTGGTTCATTTGGCTCATTTGTTACTGAAGTTAAGGTGTGAGATCACTGAGACAAAAGGATTTTAGTCTAAAGTCCAAGCCGATTAAAAGTGACTTTGAACCAATTCAGAAGAATGATCCACGCTGTGCAAACGGTGGACTACAACGTAGGATATTTTGCTGTGAAATGTAGCGGAGCGAAAGTAAAAGTTAATATATTTCAAGGCTACAAACTACTAATGGGACAGTTTAGCAAAACATAACATTTACACAATGTTTACATTTACAGCATTGGGCTGAAGCTCTTATCCAGAGCGACTTACAACTTGACTATTTTACACAGGCAGGCGAAGGTGGTGTTGGGAGTCTTGCCCAAGGTCTCTTATTGGTATAGTGTAGGGGGCTTGTCCAGGCAGGGGATTGAACCCCAGTCTCCAGCGTAGAAGGCAGAGGTGTTACCCACTACACTAACCAACCACATATGTTCACCAAATATAAGTGAACTCATCACCAAGACATGATTAGCGTCTGAAGTTTAGCTTCTAATGGAGCTGACGCATAATAGAACCTTATGCACTTGAATTAGCATGATGCTAACTGCGCACCTATATCATCACACACATGCGTCAAACCATAAGTCTCTTATCGACTTGATTATGTGGTTTCTGACCCTGTATGACACACTGTCTATAAACACAGACTACAGTACAATGAACTCTCCATGTCTGCAGTTCTACAAACCACCAGTTGGGCGTTCAGCGTGATAATAACAGCCACTTTATGGTGGTGCATCTTCATATCTTCACCTTCCACGTTCACTCACTTGCACAGGAGCCGTCGGCCATGAGGGTGTATCCGTTCAGGCAGTAGCACATGTAGCTCCCGAACGTGTTCATGCAGCGGTGCTCACACGGCCGAGGCTTCAGGCCGCATTCGTTCAAATCTGCAGCCAGGAGGAACGACAGCGAGACGTCAGTAACAGAGGAGAGAAGAAAAGAGACGAACACGACCTCAGAGGACAGGACAGAAACGGGCAAGTGGGTGCGTCTCAAAACAGGGACGGACAAAATGACCATTACATTATAATTTATAACATTACACTTTTTAAATCAGGTTTATTTAGGTTTCTGAACACACACATTCACTCCCCTGTCCATACTGTCCACATACGTAAGGTCACTAAGCTGCAAAACCAGCCCATTTTGAATTCACTGTTTCTGTGATGTCACAAGAACCAACTTTACATTTACCTAGCGGTGTAGCCCCGCCCACTCACAGTGAAGTTATAAGGAGCGTTTCAGCTCTGAGTGCTTTCTGAATGAGGCACAATACCAGACGGCCAATCAGGACAGAGCTACATGTGTTGTAAGCAGTGACACAGAGCTCTAGAGTGAGTTTTCCCATTGTCCCTGACAGCAAGAGGACAGTGGACCACTGTCGGCCTGTTGATGGCAGAGCTGGTGGTCCGCTGGTGTTTCGCTCAGCTTTTTCTGGGTGGCCCACCGGCGGTTAAGCAGAGTATTAGACAAAATTCCACTTATCATAACTCATTTTCCATTTACGGTCCAATGCGCTGCCCAGAAAACTCTGAGCAAAACACCAGGCCTAAAACATGCTGTACTAATGATGTGAGCATGCTCGGAACGCTTGGAGCAAATATTTGTAACAGCGGCTCACTGACACTTTGTGGGGCGTTTACAATTCGCGTAATTGTGCATATTCATAGATTTTGCATTCTTAATAAGTGTTGAGGTGTAGGGACTTTGTTGGGCACAACAATACCTGAAATATTCAACACAGGTTGATCTGTTGTGGGTCAAGTCATGGCTGTAAGGATCGTTGTGCTTTAAAAATGTATTTTATGTGGTTTTACTAAGAATAAAACTCTGGCAAGCTTTTCGGATTATGTGACGAGAATGGCTCCATGTTATAGAACAACTGACAACTCATAAACTAGGCCAAATGAAGGTGAGTTATGGTGAGCATGTAAACAACAACAACAACAAAAACAACAACAAGCGAATGAATAACTGCACGAGCAGGATAGTAACAAGCACTTTGCTGCTGTCGGTACAAAAAAAAAATGGAAACTTTACAGGAGAAGGAAAAAACCTAGTTTACTTTTAATGTAAGTCAATGGAACCAGACGTCTTTCCCAGCCATTTTGGGCCGTTTCTTTTGTGAAGAGCAACAGGTTTTTTCAAATTATGCCAAAAACTGAAAAACAACGAAAATGGAGACACGACGTTCCGACAGCTTGTTTGTTTGTACTTTTATTAGAGTTTAACAGCATTTCATTAAATTTGTCACTGCTGTTGTGCTGCTGCATTTTATCAGTTCCAATATTCCACTGAAAATACAAACAAATAAAATATGAAAACAGTATATTGTGTCATGTTCTGTGCATCACATCAAGTATTGCAATATTACAGCTCTACCACATCGTCCACCCATAACCGCTTATGGTAGATATATTTTGGTTTGTCCATCTGAATTGCCATGCCCAAACCATAAGACAAATTAGTCAATAACTGCATAAAATAACTGTATATATACATATATATATATATATATTTCTTTTTTTTTTTTATCCTCTCAAATGATCAGAACGTGTGTTTTATGATCTCCACATTTCACTACATGCTCACAATTCACTGCTGAAGGCCAAAAATCTGCACTGCTCTTTGTGTTGTTCTCTAAAAGTGATGTTTCCAGAGCAGATCACTGAAGAGACGCCGTCTGTTTATAGTTTAGAGCCCAGATTTGGGGAAAAACGGGTCGACTTTCAGTAGAAAAACAAACTGAGTTCAGCTTCTTTTATTATAAGGGTTTAAAATGACGTCACCGTCTATTAGACTGGAGAGAAGAGCTACAGCCTCACACGACGCCCAGCTTCTGAATGGAGCTTATGGAGTATGAACGTTATGAGGAACATGACCGAGTGCGGTTTGGACCCACCGGTGATCCCGAGGAGTTAGAGACCTTCTCACTGACCTTGACTGCACGTCTTTCCAGTGTATCCTGGGAAGCACTTGCACTTGTTTGGACCGACGCACTCTCCATGCTTGCAGCTGAATCCACACTGGGCTGGTAAAACATTCAACCAAAGACAGAGAGAGAGAGAGACAGAGAGAGAGACATGAGGAGGATTTAGAGGAGAGGGTTCACAGTGAGGTCAAGCTGGTCCACAGACATAAAGCGAAAGTGCACGTTTGTAGGAGCCCAAGCCAATTTAATCCGGTCCCAACGATCGTTTTTCCTTCATATTTCTGTGAAGTGTGGAAGCACAGAACCACAGAAAGGCTTTGAAGCTCATAGCAGAGCCCGAGCTCAGTTTCCCAGAGATTATAAGGAGAAAGTCAAGTCAACCAAGACCGATCTGACCGAATAAACCCGCCAGACGTCATGGCAGACGTCAAACGTTCTCCTCAAGAACATCTCATCATCATTCCATTTCCGAGTCCCACACACTTAAAAAGATGGTTCTTTAGTAAAGAACATAGTTCTGTATAGAACCATGAGCACTCAAAGAACCCTTTCCATGATTACAGGGTACTTTGCATCATGAATGGGTTCTTCAGATTGATGGAGAATGTGCTATTGGTGGTTCTGTATAGAACCATGAGCACTCAAAGAACCCTTTCCATGATTACAGGGTACTTTGCATCATGAAAGGATTCTTCAGATTGACGGAGAATGTGATGTGGGTGGTTCTATATAGAACCTTTTTGATAAGCGTTCTATATAAAACCAAAAAAGCGTTCTTCTATAGTAACAAGCCTGACATTTCTACATTTCACCAGGGTGCTTTGATTGTTCATGGGTCTACATAGAACCATTTTCTTTATTAAAGAACCGTTGCTTTTTAGTGTGTTGTTTGATGATTGATTGATTGATGGAGAACAGCATCAAAATAGGTTCTGCTATTGAGGTTATAACAACAGAAGAACTTTTTTTGGTGCTATATAGAACCCTTTTCAAAAAGGTCCTAGATACAGCCATACACAACCCGTTCTCCATCAGCCTGAAGAACTATTTCACCATGCAGAGACCCATTTTAGACCCATCATGCAAATGGTTTTATATAGAACTCATGGCTCAACCATTGCCTTCACTAAACAATGGTAAAGGTAATGGTTCTTCAAAAAGAACCTTTGAAGAACCATCTATTTATGTGCAAGGAAAAGTGTGAACTCCATTCACTTTGAAATGATAAGGGACCATTAAATGGTCCGACGGAAAGCTGATGGGAAGTCGTTTACCTTCACAGCGGCCTTTGCTGTTTCTCTTCCAGCCGTAGCAGCACTCCAGCCTGCTGCCATAGCGACATACACCTGCCAGGTTCCCGACAGAGATCTGTCTGATTTGCCTTGAGGAGAACAGCAAGAGAACACACATCAGTAACACTGGCAGTGGAACAGGTCACTCGGCATGTCCATACTCTTATTATACACTCTCAGAAATAAAGGCCCTAGACCGTCTCTGGGTCAGCTCCCCTCCTGTCACTGGGGTGGCTCCCTCAGGGCTCCATCTCAGCACCTTTAGTCAGGGAACGTAACTGAACCATAATCCACTGAAATGATCTGTTCTAAGCTGGACTCCACTCACCCCGCCTCGCCTCGCCTCCAGGCTTTTACTCTACTGCACTGTTTTAAAACATTCGGTTATGAAAAGGAACCAATACCAACTTTTCACCTGGAGAACCTGATTTAAACTCCACAATCAGACCTTAAACCCACTGCTGGAGCTTTGAGGGAACATCTACACTGTTTGTACCTTGATGGACGAGAAATGTTCCTGAACAGAACCTGTTCTTCAGTGGTCAGGACCCCCATGGACCCTCACAGAGCAGGTACTATTTGGGTGGTGGGTCATTCTCAGCACTGCAGTAACACTGACGTGGTGGTGGTGTGTTAGTGTGTGTTGCGCTGGTCTGAGGGCAGCGTCCTGTGGGCAGCGTCCTGTGACCACTGATGAAGGACTAGAGGATGACCAACACAAACTGTGCAGCAGCAGATGAGCTGTCGTCTATGACTTTACATCTACAAGGTGGACCGACAAGGTAGGAGTGTCTAATAGAGTGGACAGGGAGTGGACATCCTTCTGAGCGTCATACTCTGAGCTCCACACAGTATTTGGGGTTGTTATCCTCCAGAATCGTGTGGTACATCGTTCCATTCTTGCTTCCTTTGATGACATGTTAGGGCCCGGTATCACTTGCGGAGAAGCAGCCTCATTTTGCGATGCTCCCACCGTCGTACTTTACTGTGGCCTTTTCTTGGGATCGTATCGCTGGTGTCAGAACAAAACCTCGTATCTCCAACATGAGAACTTTACAGGAGATGTAAAAACACACTTCACAGTGTAATCCGACTTTTTTTTGGGCCGTTTTTTTTTTGTCCGCTCACCGTGAAATTTACATACAGTGTAAAGGTCAACAACTGATGACAATGGAGCTCCGACAGCAGCGACATGCTCAACTCTCCTTTCCCCAACTATGTCGAGCTGCATTAGTGTGTCGAGTCCTATTGATTTACGCTATGTTGTCCAAATACTTGTGTGTATAATTTTCAATGTTTCTGTTTTAGCAGAGCGGTGTTGCATGGCATGGTTTGACTGCGGCGTAGTGTTGGACCACAAACACCTCACCAGTTCACCCTAAAGGTATTGGAGTTTCACTTCTCCACAGCCAACGCTGGGGGGCTTTATACCCCTCTATGCTGGAAGGACTGTCAGGATACTGTTGGATCTACAGGATCAAACTGTATTAAGCAGCTAGTACAGTATCCCAAATGCCACACTACACACAGTCTGTCGTGTCCATGCTATTTACATATTGATTAATGGACAAATGGACTGTCGCTGGTGGTTTGTTCAGTTGATGTTTATGGTTGTCGACAACAAACTAGGTAACTTAACCCAGCTATGGCCACTACAGATGCTGGCTAGCTGGCCTTCAGGCTCTCCAGGACTAATTACAGCTTTAAAGGCTGTGAAGTGGGTAAATGAGCAGGCCAGGACAGGATGTGGGTCAGTATGAGTAACCAGCCCACCATCTCGCCTGTGTTTATGGTATGGAGCTCAAGTGTTCAACAGACGCCTCCAGCGGGAGCCACCTTATCCTTTCTTCACCAGGCTTCCGCTGTAATTAAGCCGCGTGCTATACGCGGCCACCGTAAATCGCAGGAACAGATGGAACGTGAGCGCGCCGGAGAGGGCTTTGAACCACAGGGTGCCGGGTCGAGCTGAAACCACAAAGAAAGACTGGGGAAAGTCCAGAATATATTTCTTCAGTAACAGCTACTCTCAAGAACTTCTCAAATGAGAAGAACTCGTTTAGAGCCAAGCGTTTTCTCTTCCTCTCCCTTGTTTCATATCTGTGACTTTGCAAAGTTTTGATTTTCTGCAGTTATCAGATTATTAAGTGTAAACACACTGAACCAGTTACTGACACAATCTGATTTTCTGCAGTTATCAGATTATTAAGTGTAAACACACTGAACCAGTTACTGACACAGTCTGATATTCTGCAGTTATCAGATTATTAAATGTAATCACACTGAACCAGTTACTGACACAATCTGATTTTCTGCAGTTATCAGATTATGAAGTATAAACACACTGAACCAGTTACTGACACAATCTGATTTACTGCAGTTATCAGATTATTCAGTGTAAACACACTGAACCAGTTACTGACACAATCTGATTTTCTGCAGTTATCAGATTATTAAGTGTAAACACACTGAACCAGTTACTGACACAATCTGATTTTCCGCACTTATCAGATTATGAAGTGTAAACACACTGAACCAGTTACTGACACAATCTGATTTTCTGCAGTTATCAGATTATTAAGAGTAAACACACTGAACCAGTTACTGACCCAATCTGATTTTCTGCAGTTATCAGATTATTAAGTGTAAACACACTGAACCAGTTACTGATACAATCTGATTTTCTGCAGTTATCAGATTATTAAGTGTAAACACACTGAACCAGTTACTGACACAGTCTGATTTTCTGCAGTTATCAGATTATTACGTGTAAACACGCTGAACCAGTTACTGACCTAATCTGATTTTCTGCTGTTATCAGATTATTAAGTGTAAACACGCTGAACCAGTTACTGACCCAATCTGATTTTCTGCAGTTATCAGATTATTAAGTGTAAACACACTGAACCAGTTACTGACACAATCTGATTTTCTGCAGTTATCAGATTATTAAGTGTAAACACACTGAACCAGTTACTGACACAGTCTGATTTTCTGCAGTTATCAGATTATTCAGTGTAAACACGCTGAACCAGTTACTGATACAATCAGATTTTCTGCAGTTATCAGATTATTCAGTGTAAACACACTGAACCAGTTACTGATACAATCTGATTTTCCGCAGTTATCAGATTATTAAGTGTAAACACGCTCAACCAGTTACTGACACAGTCTGATTTTCTGCAGTTATCAGATCATTAAGTGTAAACAAACTGAACCAGTTACTGATACAATCAGATTTTCTGCAGTTATCAGATTATTAAGTGTAAACACGCTGAACCAGTTACTGACACAATCTGATTTTCTGTAGTTATCAGATTATTAAGAGTAAACACACTGAACCAGTTACTGACAGAGTCTGATTTTCTGCAGTTATCAGATTATTAAGTGTAAACACACTGAACCAGTTACTGACACAATCTGATTTTCTGCAGTTATCAGATTATTAAGAGTAAACACACTGAACCAGTTACTGACACAATCTGATTTTCTGCAGTTATCAGATTATTAAGTGTAAACACACTGAACCAGTTACTGACACAATCTGATTTACTGCAGTTATCAGATTATTAAGTGTAAACACACTGAACCAGTTACTGACACAGTCTGATTTACTGCAGTTATCAGATTATGAAGTATAAACACACTGAACCAGTTACTGACCCAGTCTGATTTACTGCAGTTATCAGATTATTAAGTGTAAACACGCTGAGCCAGTTACTGATACAATCTGATTTTCTGCAGTTATCAGATTATTAAGCGTAAACACACTGAGCCAGTTACTGACACAATCTGATTTTCTGCAGTCATCAAGTTCTCTGGTTAAACTAAGTGAGGTTATCTACACACTTAAAAAAGATGGTTCTTCAAGGGTCCTTTGCATCATAAAATGGAGCTTCAGACTGGTAGAGAATGTGTATTAGATGGTTCTATATAGAACCTTTTTGAAAAGCTTCTGTATAGACCAGAAAGTGTCCTTCCATTATTACCAATGGACATCGTAAAAAAAGAAGAACATTACTCTTTGGCATCATATAGACCCCATGTAGAACCACACACACACGTTCTCCATCAATCTGAAGAACTTTAATCAAGCAAAGGGCTCTGTGAGTGTTCATGGTTCTATGTAGAACCATTTTCTTTACTAAAGATCCCTTGAAGAACCAGCTTTTTTAAGAGCTCAACTAAGAAACCCTGCTTTGTGAACTAACCCCTCCTCCAGTGTTATTCAGGCTTACACTGCTGTGTATTGCTGCTTCATTGTTTACAGCTGACTTACACGTGCTTTGTACGTTAATCTGTAACAAACTCCCAAAACCACTCGCGATGGCGATCGAGAATTTTGAATCTTGAATCTTAACCTACATCCCCCTCCTGCACGGCTATATTCAGTGACCAGCTCAGATGTTTCCAGTCCTGAGAGCTTCTCCGCCAGATTCCTAAAAGCAGACCGGGCTCCAAAGGGCTGGAGGAATCTGAGAGCTGATTGAAATAAACCAGAACAGTCCAAACAGGAGCATGTGAGAAGCTCGACTCAGCTAACAGGTGGCCCACCGGTTATTAACAGTTACCGCGCCACATTTAGCCCCCGCCATTCACAGCTCTCACAGCGGCACTGGCTGTACTGGCTGTAATAAAACCCTAATGATAGGAAAGTGCACAGTTTAGCTGGGGGTACAGGTAGCTTTAGAGAATCTGTGAATTCTCAAATGAACAATGCAGGAAACACACTGAACCAGTTACTGACACAGTCTGATTTTCTGCAGTTATCAGATTATTAAGTGTAAACACACTGAACCAGTTACTGCCTCAATCTGATTTACTGCAGTTATCAGATTATTAAGTGTAAACACGCTGAACCAGTTACTGACACAATCTGATTTACTGCAGTTATCAGATTATTAAGTGTAAACACACTGAACCAGTTACTGCCTCAATCTGATTTACTGCAGTTATCAGATTATTAAGTGTAAACACACTGAACCAGTTACTGACACAATCTGATTTACTGCAGTTATCAGATTATTCAGTGTAAACACACTGAACCAGTTACTGACACAGTCTGATTTTCTGCAGTTATCAGATTATTAAGTGTAAACACACTGAACCAGTTACTGACACAATCTGATTTACTGCAGTTATCAGATTATTAAGTGTAAACACACTGAACCAGTTACTGCCTCAATCTGATTTACTGCAGTTATCAGATTATTAAGTGTAAACACACTGAACCAGTTACTGACACAATCTGATTTACTGCAGTTATCAGATTATTCAGTGTAAACACACTGAACCAGTTACTGACACAGTCTGATTTTCTGCAGTTATCAGATTATTAAGTGTAAACACACTGAACCAGTTACTGCCTCAATCTGATTTTCTGCAGTTATCAGATTATTAAGTGTAAACACACTGAACCAGTTACTGACACAATCGGATTTACTGCAGTTATCAGATTATTAAGTGTAAACACACTGAACCAGTTACTGACACAGTCTGATTTTCTGCAGTTATCAGATTATTAAGTGTAAACACACTGAACCAGTTACTGCCTCAATCTGATTTTCTGCAGTTATCAGATTATTAAGTGTAAACACACTGAACCAGTTACTGCCTCAATCTGATTTTCTGCAGTTATCAGATTATTAAGTGTAAACACACTGAACCAGTTACTGCCTCAATCTGATTTTCTGCAGTTATCAGATTATTAAGTGTAAACACACTGAACCAGTTACTGACACAATCTGATTTACTGCAGTTATCAGATTATTAAGTGTAAACACACTGAACCAGTTACTGACACAATCTGATTTACTGCAGTTATCAGATTATTAAGTGTAAACACACTGAACCAGTTACTGACACAATCTGATTTACTGCAGTTATCAGATTATTAAGTGTAAACACACTGAACCAGTTACTGACACAATCTGATTTACTGTAGTTATCAGATTATTAAGTGTAAACACGCTGTACCAGTTACTGACACAATCTGATTTTCTGCAGTTATCAGATTATTAAGTGTAAACACACTGAACCAGTTACTGACAGAGTCTGATTTTCTGTAGTTATCAGATTATTAAGTGTAAACACGCTGAACCAGTTACTGACACAATCTGATTTTCTGCAGTTATCAGATTATTAAGTGTAAACACACTGAACCAGTTACTGACACAATCTGATTTTCTGCAGTTATCAGATTATTAAGTGTAAACACACTGTACCAGTTACTGACAGAGTCTGATTTTCTGTAGTTATCAGATTATTAAGTGTAAACACACTGAACCAGTTACTGACACAATCTGATTTACTGCAGTTATCAGATTATTAAGTGTAAACATACTGAACCAGTTACTGACACAATCTGATTTTCTGCAGTTATCAGATTATTCAGTGTAAACACACTGAACCAGTTACTGACACAATCTGATTTACTGCAGTTATCAGATTATTAAGTGTAAACACATTGAACCAGTTACTGACACAGTCTGATTTACTGCAGTTATCAGATTATTAAGCGTAAACACACTGAACCAGTTACTGACCCAATCTGATTTTCTGCAGTTATCAGATTATTAAGTGTAAACACACTGAACCAGTTACTGCCTCAATCTGATTTTCTGCAGTTATCAGATTATTAAGTGTAAACACACTGAACCAGTTACTGACACAATCTGATTTACTGCAGTTATCAGATTATTAAGTGTAAACACACTGAACCAGTTACTGACAAAGTCTGATTTTCTGCAATTATCAGATGATCAAGTGCATGTAAACACTGTCAATGATACTAACAGACCTTTCTATTGGGCTTCCAGTTGGTACAGATGAGCAGTGAGATCACTTCTCTCAGGAAAAAGTAATTAAATTTCAGTTTGAGTGAACTAATTAGGAATTTGCAATGCATAACATTTTTGTGTAATTTCCCTAACACTGGTCTGGTTTTGCACAGCACTGCATCCCTCAGCCTTATTAGTTTGACAGAATTCACAAATTCATATCAATGCAGGAAACAGGCCCTGAGCACAGGCCAGCCTGCAGCTTCTCAACTGAAGCACTGCAGTCAGTGCAGCTTATTCGGCGAGCTCAGTGGTGAGACATGCTGTTATTGTTCTCCCCTTGATGTTGTAGGAGTCACACCTACTCGAGCGTGACATACTCCCAAACAGAGTTTATGAGTCAAGTTATCTTCCAAGCGCTCAATAAAAGCACTTGTTGTCGGAAGAAAATCTTGTATCTCCAAAATGGTAACTTCACAGGAGAAGCACAAATACAACTTTACTTTTAATGGAAGTCAATGGAACCAGAAGTTCTTCCAAGTCATTTTGTGCCGTTTCTTTTAGTCCATTATTCATGAAATTTACACACAATGTAAAGAGCAACAGTCGTTTTCAAATTATGTCAAAAACTGAAAAACGACAAAAATGCAGATACAAGGTTCCGACATCTTCCGACAGCAGTGATATGGAAAAAGTACATCGACATACAGTCCTATTACACAGGAGCCTCAACAACTAAATAGTAAAAAAATAGAATTTATTTCAGGATTTACTGAATCTGCACTTTGACTTCCATTGTTTATAAGACTAGCTTTCAGAAAGTGCAGTCTTAGTAGTTGGTTTAGCGTTTTTTGATTGTCACAGTTTTGGCACCTCCTTTTTTTCACATATTTGGTGGATAAAGTGGATAACTTGTACTTAATGGCTGTTGTCTGACTTTTGCACAATAGTGTATATACAGTAGAGGAAATATATGACAAATGCATTGTAATATACTCACAGTCTCATCTAAACGCATTGTTTATATTGCAGTATACTCTCAAATACAGGCGGAAATGCGTGTTTTCTGGAAAATGCATTAGAAATTAGATAACAGTTCAAACAGAACTGCTTGGAAAACATTTCATGCATTCGACTTTTTCAGTGCAGTAAAACGAATGCATTTGACGTCAAGCAGTCTGCACTGTCATGGATTCATAACTCCTAAACTGTATTTTTATGCCACACAGTTTGCATGAACGGCCGCTATTTGGGCCCATTTCAAATATGTGCAGGTCTTCATAGAACATCCATTAGTTTTGTCACTTGTAGAACTTACTGTGGGTCAGTTTACTGGACTGAAGCCTGGACTACAGCAGATCTGACCTTACTCACCTGTACTCGGCTCTTCCAGGGCAAATGAAGAGCAGGAAGGACAGGGAGCTGATCCAGGTGAAGGGTTTCATGTTTGAGAGCGATCCCAGGCTCAGACTTTCCGCTTTCTTTTCCCTCGTCCTGCGTCGACTCTTCTTTCCCGCAGTCGCTGTCCTCTTCCTTTGGCTCTGGTGAAGGTAAATGCACTTTGGAAGCCAATCAGAGTCTCGGGAAGGTCTGAAAGCCTGAAAGCACTGACTTACTTGCGTTTGTCCCTGTGGTCTCCCCTGCCTACACCTCTCTCTCTCTCTCTCTCCTCTCTCTCTCTCTCTCTCCTCTCTCTCTCTCCCTCTCCCTCTCTCTCTCTCTCTGTCTCTCTCCCTGCCTTTCTCTCTCTCTCTCTCTCTCTCTCTGTCTCTCTCCCTGCCTTTCTCTCTCTCTCTCCCTGCCTTTCTCTCTCTCTCTGTCTCTCTCTGTCTCTCTCTCTCTCTCTCTGTCTCTCTCTCTCTCTCTCTCCCTGCCTTTCTCTCTCTCTCTCTCTCTCTCTCCCTGCCTTTCTCTCTCTCTCTCTCTCTCTCTCCCTGCCTTTCTCTCTCTCTCTCTCTCTCTCTCTCTCTCTCTCTGTCTCTCTCTCTCTCTCTCTCTCTCTCTCTCTCTCTCTCTCTCTCTCTCTCTCTCTCTCTCTCTCTGTCAATGCTAGCCGTCCCACAAATAAGTGTCTCCTCTCACTGGGCTTAAATTCCAGAGGACGGCTGTCAAAGCACGGAACGGCTGAGTGTTAGGTTTTACGTGTTGGGGAGTGTGTGTGTGTGTGTGTGTGTGTGGGGGGGGGTGGGGGGGGGGGGGGGGGGGCATAGATGTCTTCTTTTCAGAATTCCAACCAGGAAGCTGTCATTGATGGACTTGCTATCTGAAACAGTGCAACAGATTTTATCTCAACCGTGATACCATTAAAGCGACACTCTGGCCAAAATGAAAGATGTAACCAGAGGTGGACAAATTTCACAAACCCTGTATCTGAGTTAAAGTCGAGACCCCCAAGGTAAAATATTCCTCCAGTAAAAGTAGAAGTTCCTCCCTTTAGACCTCCACTTGAGTAAAAGTACTAAAGTATTTCCCTTCAAATGTACTTAAGTATAAAGTAAAAGTACTAAAAGAGGAATTCTGGCTCTGATGTCCTGTTATCATTTTTATAACCAGACTGGCTTCATGAACTCATTTCAGGTGAAAGTCCTCCAGCGTCTCTCTTGGTAAACCAGTCTTTTAATAGAAGGTCATTAATTAGTGACGCTGACGTCTATTAAAATGATCAGAAGCACAAAACACTGAAGGTAAACAGTTTCCATCAGGGAGAACCGAGTGGCTCTGAAATCACTTTTTACACACAAGCAAAGTTTCAGTTTCAGATTTATTTATAACTTAGTTCCAAGTTTAAGTTGAATAAAAACTGGCTTTAAACTCAGGATCACAGATGAGCTCCTTTACTATGTTGATCTGTAGGCGTCTGTTCATAAACATAAACCAGCCCAAACTCATTTACTATAAAATGAAATGGTGTTTGTAGAAATTCAGAAAAAAGCCGCGTCAGTCTCGACTGCATATGTGGACATATTTCTATATTGAGCTCTATTTACACAAAGTTAGGTTAGTTCATCATTTATGTTGAACAGACTCTCCCAAAGTTTTACGCTGCTGCGCTGACGTTGAACCGCGTGCTGCACTGGGTCGGTATGACCAACAGGTCAAAACCAGCTCTAAACAAAGTGACCGCTGGGCCCTGATTGGTGCTCTGGCTTTGCGCTTCTTTCGTTTTGACATGTGACGTTTTTATACACACAGAAACCAAAAGGAACGACAGATTTCTCAAAATGTAGGAGGAAAAAGTCGGATATTAGACTCTGAAATGTAGTGGAGTGAAAGTATTACAGCTGGAGTTTTTAAACACCTCAGTCTTGCTGCTGGACTGAGAACCAAAAATATCCAGCCAACAGCGTCCTGTGGGCAGCGTCCTGTGGGCAGCGTCCTGTGACCACTGATGAAGGACTAGAGGATGACCAACACAAACTGTGCAGCAGCAGACGAGCTGTCGTCTCTGACTTTACATCTACAAGGTGGACCGACAAGGTAGGAGTGTCTAATAGAGTGGACAGTGAGTGGACACTGTGTTTAAAAACTCCAGCAGCACTGCTGTGTCTGATCCACTCACACCAGCACAACACACACCAATACACCACCACCACGTCAGTGTTACTGCAGTGCTGAGAATGACCCACCACCCAAACAGTACCTGCTCTGTGAGGGTCCATGGGGGTCCTGACCACTGAAGAACAGGGTAACAGAGTATCAGAGAAACAGATGGACTACAGTCTGTAACTGTAGAACTACAGAGTGCAGCTATACGGTCAGTGGAGCTGATAAAGTGGACAGTGAGCGGAGAAACAAGGAGGTGGTCAGAACGTTACGCCTGATTGTTGTATATGATTTATAGGACACTGTATAAAATGACAAATAACATACTAAACTCTAGTTTTAGGTCAGTGCTACCGGCTAAAAGTCCTGCGAGAACCTGCATGTAGAGCTGTTTTCCTACCTGAACCCTGACGTGCCGTCACTCCTGATGTCCTCGGCTGTAATTAGCTGGCTGGCTAAGTTGTTTACGTGGTCTTGTCATTAGCAGCAGGGATTTTCTTTGAAGCCTTTCTCATGATTAGCTTCCCGAAGCAAAGCTGCTCATTAAAAGATCAAGAAAACATGATAACAAAGACGTACTTTTCTCCTTTATAGCAGCATCTGGTCAGACACGGTCAAAAAAGGTCATAGTATTTTGCCACCCTGAGACACTTAACTCATCTGTGCAGTGAAACACCCACCCACACACACACACACACACACACTAGGGGGCAGTGAACACACTTGCCCGGGCAGTGGGCAGCCCTATCCACGGGGCCCAGGGAGCAGTTGGGTGTAAGGTGTCTTGCTCGAGGGCACCTCAGTAAGGGACTGTCAGCCAAGGGGCTAGAACCGTCGACTTTCCGGTCACAGGGCTGGTTCCCTGACCGCCAGCCCACGACTGCCCCCAAACCATGAGCTAAACCCTGATCTAAAGAGCTAGCCACAAGCTATGCTAACACTAATCTAATGACACATGCTAATATGTTAGCCCCTAGCTAACCTGCTAGCCTTGAGCTAAAATGCTTGCCACAAGCTAATATGTAAGAACCAATCTAATGCGCTAGCCGCAAGCTGATATGTTAGCCCTGACCCAATGGGGTAAGCTATGCCGCAGTCTAACGCACTAGCCATGAGCTAAATTCTTAGCCCCGATTCAGCGTGCTAGCCACAAGCTAACATTAGCCCCGATTCAACTTGCTAGCCACGAGCTAACATTAACCCGATTCAACGTGCTAGCCACGAGCTAACATTAGCCCGATTCAACTTGCTAGACATGAGCTAACATTAGCCCCGATTCAACTTGCTAGCCACGAGCTAACATTAACCCGATTCAACATGCTAGCCATGAGCTAACATTAGCCTGATTCAACATGCTAGCCATGAGCTAACATTAGCCTGATTCAACATGCTACCCATGAGCTAACAGTAGCCCCGATTCAACATGCTAGCCACGAGCTAACATTAGCCCCGATTCAACATGCTAGCCACGAGCTAACATTAGCCCCGATTCAACATGCTAGCCACGAGCTAACATTAACCCGATTCAACATGCTAGCCATGAGCTAACATTAGCCTGATTCAACATGCTAGCCACGAGCTAACAGTAGCCCCGATTCAACATGCTACCCATGAGCTAACATTAGCCCGATTCAACATGCTAGCCACGAGCTAACATTAGCCCCGATTCAACATGCTAGCCATGAGCTAACATTAGCCCAATTCAACTTGCTAGCCACGAGCTAACATTAGCCCCGATTTAACATGCTAGCCACAAGCTAACATTAGTCCCGATGTAACATGCTAGCCACGAGCTAATATGTTAATCCTAATATGTGCTGGACATGAGTTTATTTGTTAGCCCTTCGAACAGCCGCAAGCGTTGCTATCTAACACACTAAGCACAAGCTAATGTTTCCTCTGTGAAAAAAATAGAAACCATTAAGTGTTTCTGTTGGTTCCTGATGGTTTTGTCTTTTTCAATGGGTTGATACCACAGTGTAAAGGATCCTAATGGTTTAACAGGGGACCAGTGACTGGTTCTAGATGGTTTCCTAATGGGATCTAAAGGAGTTTTACAGGAAACGAGGGGTCTCTACTGGACACTATTAAGCCAATTCCCATTAGAAAGCAAAACCATCAGGTTTTATTGGTCATTTTGCTGTCAATCACTGTCAGGTTTTAATCCTAATGGTTCCTTATGGTCAGATTTCAGCAGGGTTAGCCTTTATGGCCTAGTCACGATGCAATAATACAACGTAATACAAGCGCTGTGATCCTGCGTGACACTTTATATCGTTCCACGCCTTCCGTCAATCAGTATCCGACCATCGCCCGCTTCCTCGTGTTGAGGAGACTCCCTGCTCTGAGGTGAAGGTGAATTTGTGGACTGTTCTGAGGTGAACGTGGCAGATTGTGACCTTCCTTCTTGCAGGTGTCCTGTTGTTCTGGACTCTCTGAACCCTTTCAACACGCCTCGAATGCCTGGCTTTTAAAACGAAGTATCCCCCAACCTGGACACCCGGTTTCCATTGCTTGGTAAACGTGTAAGTAGGAGTGTCTGACAGGCTGGATGTTGGAGGGAGAACGTAAACAGATATTAACTCGGCATCTGGCTGTTTTGCTGCACTAAGCTCCTAAAAAAAAAAGCCTAGACACCCATAATAACAGATGCTGTTGGTATCAGCGCAGATGATCACTGGGTGAAGAGTGAATAAATGAGGTTGAGGTTTCTTATTGGATGGTTTTGCACAGACGTCTCACTGTCTTGTAGAGCTTTAGGTCCTTTAAAGCCTCTTCCCTGCTCTGCTGGCCATGCTGGGTCATGTTGAACATCCTGAGAATGCCAGTCACGCTAATAGTTGACATTGGATCTCCGGCAGCGATTTCCACATAGCCTCGGGCCGAGTTGCCGTTATCCTTCTCCAACTGCTGAAGCTCTTCCAAGGTTCGGTCAGGAATAACTCGGAATAATATAGAAAGACACCTGATCCCAGATCAAACCAATCCTAAAGGGTTTCCCCATCTGCAGTCTGGGCTTGTGTCTCAAGTGTCTGTAGTGGTTTAAATGGAAATTCAATCAATATTCTGCATAATTCAGTGGTCGAGATGTCAATAAAGAGTGGCTTGGTGTGAGACGCTCCTCAGAACCGGAACCAGACGTCCACCTCTAAAAGCACAGAAAGTTATTGCATGACATCGTTTTGTGGCCTTAAAATCCATTCATATTGGAGGGATGCAGGGCACGAATATTATTTTCAGATCTTCCACTATTTTTCCATCATCAACGTTCCATATAAACTCAGAAGACTCGTGTAGGTTCTCTGGTGGTTCTGGATGGTAAATAAAGTGTCTATATCTGTGTTGTAGTCATGGCGATGCCTGGTTCCCATCACCACCACTGTAAAGAGATCTGGACCATTTCACACCAAACCGCTCTGAATGACTCTGTTCGCATCTCAACCACTGAATTATGCAGGAATTTTTGGAAAATCATCAGAATTCCCCTTAAACTCCCCTTTCACATATAGTACACTCAGCAAAAAGGGTTCTATGTAGTACCGGAAAGGTTCTATGGCAGTAGCTATAACATGTTTTTGTTGCTGTACTTTATAGAATCATATATGAAATATATTATCATCACAAAGAAGAACCATTTAACCATACAGAGAACCACTGAGGGATTCAAATGGTTCTTTGTTTTGTCATGGTTCTGTATGTAAGCACTGTTTTACTGGAGAACACTTGAAGAAACACCTTGGAGCCCATTTAACTATCTATTGACTAAAGGAACTGTCAGTCCTTGTATTGAAAGGACAGATAGTTCCTTTCTGGTACTACCTAGAACCCTTTTTGCCGATTGTACTATGAGTTAAAGGGGAATTCTGCCGATTTCGCCAAAATTCCTGCATAATCCAGTGAGTGAGGTGTAAACAGAGGGATTCAGAGCGGTGTGGTGTTACAGGGTTCAGATGTCTTTACAGTGGTGGTGATGGGAACCAGACATCGCCATGACTACAACATAAATATATGCATTTTATTTACTATCCAGAACCACCTGAGAACCTACATGTGGCATTTGTTCTCTAAAACTGTGTTTTAGAAGACTTGGTGGCTTCATTCTTATGAAGATTTAAAGTGTCCATAACATAGAAAAGCAAATTTTCCCCCCTTAAAAAAAAAATAAGAGCTTGAACTTTGTTTAAAAAACATACATTTTGAACTCATTGTTTTTGTGATGTCATAAAAACCTCTGTATTTTCCTTGATTAAGCCTACAGCAGTCTAGCCCCTCACACTCAAGCTGAAGTGTTTGAGCCTAGACCACACTTTTGAATGAGGGCAGCCAATCAGAACAGAGCTCATTTACATATATCAGTCTTAAAGACACAGTCTGTTTCATTCTAAGTCTTAAAGAGACGGTGGAAAATGGTTACATAAAAATGATTCGTCTGTTTAACATACCCAAAAACATCATAATTCATTATTATATAACCATTTATTACTTGTTAGCATTAAACAAGATTTTTTAAAGGGCTTATATTGTCCATTTTCTTATACGTGGACCCATACAAGAAAATCTAAGCATGTAGGCCCTCAGGGTTAATCTCCATTCGGTCACTAGAGGGCGCTGCCTGCTCATATTTCAGCCCACACACTGTTGCTGAGCAGTTTGCAGACAATAGCTGAGCTCAGTTCAGTAGACGGGGAGGAGACTCTTCTTTGCTGCTAAGAAACTGAAGCCAGCATGTCATTTCCAAGCAAACGGGGAAGGTTTTTTTGTTCTTTTCTTCACAAACGAATAACGTTTTTGTCACGAGCCTCTAAAGTTAAACCATTGTTTGCTGTCAGAAAGCAGAAACAGCATTTAAGCAGATTCTCATTTCTGTCTTTAGTCTTCCAGGCTGGCTGACACTTTTGTGAGTTATGCTTTGTCTCTCTCTCTCTCTCTCTCTCTCTCTCTCTCTCTCTCTCTCTCTCTCTCTCTCTCTCTCCCCCCCTCTCTCTCTCTCTCCCTCTCCCCCCCCCTCTCTCCCTCTCTCTCTCTCTCTCTCCCTCTCCCCCTCTCTCTCTCTCCCTCTCCCTCTCTCTCCCTCTCCCTCTCTCCCTCTCCTGTTTTTTAAAAATCTAGCCGAAGATTCCTCTCTGATGTCCCTCCTTGCCCACCTTCTGCTGATGAGCCTCTAATTAAAGCAGCTTTCCCGAGGAAAGACGTCTCCTTTTCAAACAAGGCCAAATCTCATGTAATTAGGACTATAGCGCTGCCCTTTGGCGCTGACCTCTACCACGTCTCCTCGGCGACAGACGGCCTGAGCTGTGTCTGTGTGCCTTTGCCTATAAAAGGAGAGGAAGATGACTGGGGTAGCGATTTATTTCGAAAGCCCCGTGTAACCACATCCTGCTCTTTGGTAGGAGCGTTCAGCACAATGACAGCAACTGGCATGTTTAATCTACAGGCTGGGTGCAGATAGCATGCTGGGGGAAAAAGGCAGTGCATGAACTAGTGCTGATGGATTTCATGCCAAAGCCGCTGAGGTTGACCAGAATGAGTTTTGTGTTGGGATTGCGAAAGAAACAATGACATGCAAAGCAAAGGCACTTCAGACCTTCAGCGCTCTCCTGCTCTGTATTAGCTCACTACGCACACCAGCCTCAGTATAAGAGCTGCGAATGACAGCGCAAGAAACATTGTCAGCAGCAATGCATGTAGGCACATGATGTCTTTGGGCTTTGGTGGGAACGAAGCTCTGGGCCGTGCAAGACTGGCTAGCAGGGTAGCTAGAGCTGCACTTCAGATAAGAGCGGTGCTAGCATGACTAAGGGGAGGGGGTGTTCAGACCCCTCATGGCCTCTGGCAATAACAGCTGGACTCTATGGGACGGCGCTGGAAGAGGAACGCAGATGGAGCAGCGCTTCCTGTGCAGCTTTGCAACGGCTGCTGTTACATAACAATGTCACACCTTACTGCGTTTTCAATTTTACACGCCAAAGAAAATGAAGGAAGAAGAATATGATTACAGCACAAATGGGCATTTCTACCTAAAATTAGGGTTTAACGTGCTGTTTGTTTCCGTTCATCAATATCATTACGCAACAAATACATCATACAACCATCAGGAACCCCTGAGGTGCCGAGCAATCCCGACTGCAAGCTTAGATGTGTCACTGGGCTAGGCTATTAAACACAGACAAGCTAATATTAGTGCACTCTAACCTCAGCTGTTGAGCAAAATAGTGAAGTATACAGTGTGATTCTATATTCATTAACTATAATAATGACCTAGATGTGCATTTCCTGTAGGAACTGCCAGAGTGCTTGAAACAAGTGTGTGTGTGTGTGTGTCTGTGTGGTGTGTGTGTGTGTGTGTGTGTGTGTCTCTTAGTGAAGAAGCCTTGTTTGAGTCCGATTTGCACCCTCTGACCAAACAGTCCTAACTCGGGAAATGTTCACTCTAATCACCTAACTGGACAGATGGTGTGAGATGAGACCCCTTGAGGATTATTTTAGTGTAATGTTGTGTGTATTGAGAAGAAAATGTCTGAGTTATGACGAGTTAAACAGAAAATCCTGAAATAAGCAGATTCTGATTTTGAGAAATCTGCAATGGAGTGAATGGGGCAGTTTAATCTGTGCCTAGTGCCAAACAAACGCTCATAACTCTAAAGCTCATTGATAAAGTGATGAGGTATTTTGAAGTTTCAGAAAGGACGAGTTTCTCTACCATTTAAAACTGGAATGGAGTTTCTAGGTGAAAAGTTTAAGGATTTTAAAGCAGATTCCCTGCGTGATCGGCTGTGTCTGTGAGACTGAGTGGCCTGCTGTGACGTCATCGAGGTCAGTTAGAATCTGAAGTTCTGAACTTTCCGCCGTTCATTCTTATGGGAGGTTTTTAATTTTCAAACTTAATTTTATTAAAAACTACCAATCCGACCGACTCCACAAATGCAGAGCACAAGTCACAGCGCCGAGACCTTCGAAACGCAGTTTGAACGGAGTCTGTATGTTAAACGGTTCCAGCTGTATTAATCGCAGAATAGTGTGGAAGAAGAATAAGAAGTATAAGAGATAACAATAGAGATAACAATAGAGATAACAATAGAGATAACAATAGAGTGCTTCTTCAGGCGTTCTAATAAAGACATTTCAATCAACTTGCCGCCTCAAACCAGCAGTAGATTTTCAAGTTCCTTCCACCTCCAAGATATAGAAGCGGGTCTTCCCTGCTGAAAAAATACATACAAACCAATAAGTGTTTCTGTTGGTTCCTGATGTTTTTTGACATGTTTTGGCTTTTTGGCGGATTGGTATCACAGTGTAAATGATCCTACTGGTTCAACCGCTGACCAATGACTGATTCTTAATCAATGTGATGCTTTCCTAATGGGCTCTAAAGACTTTTAACTGGAAACCAGTAGCCTCTATTGGAAGCCAATTCCCATTAGAAAGCAAAGCTATAAGGTTTTAATCCCAATAGTTTCTAATGGTCCTTTTTCAGCAGGATAGGATGAATTCCATGATGGTTTAAGCTGGTCTGGCGCTGGTATACTAGCAAGGTAACGCTGGTTCACCAGCAGACCAGCATTCAAAACATAACATGTTAGCCTATAGCTTAGTGGCTAGGCTAGCAGTCAGAGTTCTGTAACACCACAGAGATTCTCAGTGGTTGTGTCGTGAATTATGCATGATGGCTATTGTAGTAAAAGCACATTAATGCACAGAAGCATGAAAAATGACATAAAAATGCAAATTCTGTCAGATGGATGAGGCTGAAGGATAAAATGCTGTGCTACACAATACTGCATAATACCATATACATAGCATTGAACTCTAGGAACGCCCTTTTAGCACAAAATTAAGTTATGTGCAGTCATTTGTCTCTATATTGACTATTTTATGGCTTAAAACATGTTTTTTAGACCTGAACCTCCATTATTAGCATCTCGGAGGTATTCTCAGTGGGAGGTGGCGTTATCAGTACAATCACACTGACACAAACTGTGGCGCGAGTGGTTAAGTGGACGTCTCCTTTTAAGCTGCGTCGCCGTCTGTCTCTGCTCATCAATAATGGAGGAGACTTGTGTCCCGTCACAGTGAGGCTGCTTAATGAAGCTGTTCTGGACGATCCCCAGAGGATTCCTGCATTAGGACAGACCAGCAGATGAGCTAATGATGCTGGCCATTAAGACGGGTCAGCTGACACCCAGCGACTTGGAGATGCTCATAAGAGCTAATGGCATATGATCACTTTTCATATCATGTTATTGAAGCACAGAATCATTTGAGGAGGCTTTTAGGCAGGAAGAGAGAGATTTGGAATATACACTGCAATTTGGATGATTGCTGCTTATGGATGGGCAATAACTGAATACAGTCTGGTGAGGAACCATCAGTGAGGAACCATCAGTGAGGGCCTTCTAGGCTTTCACAGAAGGCCTACTGATTTCTGTGATGTAAAAAATACAGCTCTGTGATTTACTCTGTGTGTTTAATTTAATCTTCATGCAATTTTTTCTCTGTGGTATCTAAGTAGGTACAGCCAAGCGAGCTCTCCCATTGGTTAGGCCTTCAGGAGCTGGACCGGAGGTCTTACACATTAGATTAAAATAAAAAGTCATTAGGGAGGTGAATATGAGTTGTAGGCTTACCAGGTTTCGGTGAGTTGTTAGGAATGGAAAACAGAGGCGGCAGCTTAACGTCAGGACTCTTTACTGAGTCACTTTAAAGTGGATTTCACACCAGTAGCAACCACAGTGGTCATTATTTCACACCATACACGTCGCAAGATGAGAGCGCCTTCAGTTTGTATGGCTTTATCACAAAATACAAGCAGCAAATATCATTTATTCCTTAAATAAGCTGTGAAATAAAATCAGAGTGTAGATAACATTTGAGTAATTAACTGTTACCTGCTTGAAAAAGACAGTTAAAACCATGCGTCCTCACCATGTTATGTATAGCTATATGAACATTTTACTATTTCTACAGTGATTATAAATCAACCAAAAGTTGATGCTCCTTATCTCCTTATCTCCGCTTCATTAATAGAGCCAGACGGAGGAGGAAAAGGTGAGATGAGCTGCTTTTCCACCATTTACAGGCTTCAACGTCTGGTCGGCGCTGTTGCCATGGTAACGCTGAACGATGGCGCACGCGCAGCGGAAAAAAGCACATGAATTCCGATCTGAGCATCACATTAAGGTCACATGGCCGCGAATTGGATACGTATCCGATCTAGGATCACATACGAAAGCATCTCAAATCAGACTTGGAAAGATCAGATTTGTGTCCACACAGCCCTGAAAACACCAGATCTGAGTCACATCAGGGCCATACATTGGATTTGAGCCACTTCAGCCTGGTAATGTGAACGTAGCCATAGAGAAGCCTGAGGGGATTTCTACCACCTTTCAAAGAGTTAAAACTAGGTTTGTCCATTTGTTTATTTGCCTTGATCGTAAATTTTAGTAATAATACTGCATTTTTTTACTGTTTCTGCCTAGAAACTGCAGGAAGGCTGTGTGCAGTAGTTCCTGCATTG
The DNA here is from genome assembly GCF_015220715.1 of Pygocentrus nattereri. Taxonomy (NCBI): domain Eukaryota; kingdom Metazoa; phylum Chordata; class Actinopteri; order Characiformes; family Serrasalmidae; genus Pygocentrus; species Pygocentrus nattereri. The sequence goes on from NC_051216.1 coordinate 47,829,227, forward strand.
GCTTTCTAATCTGATGCCTACAAACTCATATATACATTAATGTGTTTTACAGACTCAAATGTCTGTATGTAATCTAGAACCACCAAAAAATGGCTGAGCTGGAGGTGGCGGAGATGAAGATGCTGAGATTTTTGTTGGGGGTGACAAGGATGGACAAGATTAGAAATGAGCAGATCAGAGGGACGGTGAAGGTGGAGCAGTTTGGAGATAAAGCCAGAGAGGCCAGGTTGAGATGGTTTGGACATGTGTTGAGGAGGAATAGTGGATATATTGGGCAAAGAATGTTGGAGATGGAGCTGCCGGGTAGAAGGAGAAGAGGTAGACCTCAGAGAAGGTTTATGGATGTAGTGAAGGTGGACATGGAGATGGTTGGTGTAAAAGTAGAGGAGGCAGATGATCCGCTGTGGTGACCCCTAAAGGGAGCAGCCAAGAGAAGAAGATGAAGAAGAAGAAGAAGAAGAAGATTTTAGCCAATGGAATTGACTTATTCAATTGACCAATGCATTTGCTTGTTTTAAGCAGGATAATTCCTTTTTTTTTCACTAATTTAAAGTAAAATAAGCAAATTTTTTTCTTAAAAACAATTTAAAATTAGAAATGACAGATATTTAGAGTATTTTTAAGATGAATTTGCTTGCAGAGCAACTGTAAACACTGCAGTCAATTCTAATGTCGCAGGTCTTCGTCACGGTTCAGGTCAGAAGCTGCTTCTTCTCACAGAAAATAGTGTTGGTATCTGTTTCTCACTTCAGCGTGAGCTCACAGGTCTCACTTCCTGCACACATCGCTCATGCTTGCTGCCTGTCAGGGTCCAGGGGGTGATTATCCCTGACCAATCCTGCAGCTTCACAGTGAATCTCTCTGGTGATTCACCACGTTCTCCCATGGTTCCTGATTAGAACTGCTTCTCTGCCCACTCTCTCCCTCTGATGATTCATTCCTTTTCCGGGAGGCTGAACGTGCGTAAAGGTGTCCAGGAAATCTTGTTTAACAGCTTGTCCTGCAGCACCTCTCTCAGAGGAGATCGCTGAGCCCTCAGCTGTGCAACGTCACTGTGAAAGCCTGGTTAGTTGGCATGTTACATAATGATGATAACGACCACTGGAGACCTCCATAGCTGCATGTGGACCACCAAAGACAGGCAGGGTAGCGAAATGAAGTTGAGCTCAGATCAGATTTTTGCAAATGTGATGCAGATCAGGGACTGCCAACGTTTTAACACGTAATGCAAATCAACGATTTGTTCCATTTCATTGAAAGTGGAAGAGGAACAATTATATATTTTACATATTGCATATTTTGTTGAAGTAAAATGCTGTTGTCGGAAGAAAACTTCACATCTCCAAAATGGGAACTTTACAGGAGAAGGAAAAGGCTGGCTTTACTTTTACTGTAAGTCAGTGGAACCAGACTTTTTCCCAAGCAAATTTGGGCCGTTTCTTTTAATCCATTCTTCATGAAATGTATATACAATGTAAAGAACAACAGGCTTTTTTGCAAATTACGTCAAAAACTGAAAAACAACAAAAATGGAGATACGAGATTTTCTTCTCGGAATGGCAGCGGGAAAAAAAACCTATTTCTCCCAATGTTAACAAACATTTACTTTCTGTTTTGTAAAAAAAAAGAAGAAAAAAAATAGTTACACCTTTTTCAGCTGTAAAGTCTCAAAACATAAATAACATGTTAGGCCTTCATTGACTTGATAGGCCTGGATATGCAGGTATGGGAATCAGAAATTGTCAGTTGATGATCCACAGCATAATAAATTCTCTGACTCTTCAAATCTTCTGTTAACACTCATGAACCATGGGCTCCTCTAAGCAGCTGGTCGAGGATATGAAAATGAAGCTAACTGATGCCTACAAATCAGGGGATGGCTTAAAAAGAATATCAAAGCACTTCTATCTCGCAATTTCCACTGTCTGTCATTTAGAAATGGCAGTTAAGGGGAACTGTGGAAGTCAAGGCAAGATCTGGAAGACTCTCATACAGAACTATTTATATGTTGGCCAGAAAGGCAAAGCAAACCCCCACATGACACCAAAGGACCTGCAGGAAGGTTTAGCTGACAGAGCAGTGGTGGTGCACCGTTATACTGTGCAGCGTTGTTTGTACAAACATGATCTGCATGGAAGAGCCTCCAACCTCATTACAAAAGTCAATGCCTGAAGTACACAAAACATCTATTTAAGCCAGAGGAATTTTTTTTTGTGAGCTAATGAAGTAAATAAGGGCCTCTTTGGCCACAAATCACCAAAGTTTGGAGAAAAAAGGAGCAGCATTTGATGAAACCACTGTGCCAACTGGTTGGATGTTATGCTTTGGGGTTGTGTGGCAGCCAGTGGCACATGAAAACTTGACCTCACTAAATTTCAACATCATTCTAGAAGCAAATGTGACAAAGTCAGTCATGAAACTAAAGCGGAAAAGGATCTGGCTTCTGCAACATGAGAATGACGTGAAAAAAATAACAAAATTCATCAGGAAATGCAAGCTGAAGCGTTTGGAATGGCCTTCACAGTCTGACGTGAACATTATTGAAAATCTGAGGATCTTGAACATACTGTGTGTCCAAGCTGGACCAAGAATATCGGAAAGCTAGCAACATTCTGCAAGGAAGAGTGGGTGAAATTTCCTAAAACAAGATTCTAGCTGGCTCCAAAAAGTGCGTGTGGGGGGTGTTAGTAAGTAAAATGACTGTATTTGTGTTGTAGACATCGTGACCCCTGGTTCCTATCGCCACTACTGTAAAGAAATGAAATAAGAGTCGGTAGGTTTCCCTGTAATGTAGCATTTCACATCATTTCTCTCATGAACTGTATGAATATGTAGAATGACAGTTTATTGCCTATTATTCCTTTAAAAATCTAGATGTCAGTGCAATCAAACCTGCCGCCCGCCTGGTTCAGAACATCTGCCGACAACTGAAGAGAATCTGTCAGACTGGATTTGTAATCGTGCTCCACTTGTGTTCAGCAGTGCATTACCGGGCCTTTAGGGGTGGAAAGCTGTCGAGTAAGGGACTCACTTCCTTTAGGCAGGCCTGACTGTCCACAAATCCTCACTTACTGAATCTATGATCCTCTAGATTAGCCTTACTGGTGGTTTCCATTCTGAACTACTCAGGAAGTTCTCCTCCCTCCTCAGTGAGCAGCTAAGAGGTGTGTCATGTCTCAGTCTGAGACTGTGTTTAGGAGGCATTGTGCACTAGTTTTGAGATTGTTGTGACTTTGCTGTGTGTCATTGTACCATCACTATCATCTGAAATCTGAAAAACAAAAAAAAACTGTACTAAAGGACTTAAAACACTCATTAAAAAATCTTTGCATATTTATCTTTGCATCAAATATTTTGCAACAAGGTGTGAGGTGGCTGTAAGAATATTATACGATTAAATTTTTTTCAAATAATTACCTTTTGCTTTTAATTGTGACGTGGACATGAGTTTCAGTTTGAGAACATTTGCGAGAAGAGGCGAGTTGGGGGGTAAAATCAGGCTGGGTGAACTGGGTGAACTGTATGCAGGGGACGAATAACTGGGCCACACTTTCTTGTAGGCCCCCCAGACCCACCCCACTACAGTACAAGTACTTCAACACACAGTACAGTCTCATGCACTGACCAACCAGAAGGTACATGACCCCAGTCAGTCAACAGGTAGGCCTATATGATCTAATCCAGTGGTGCTCAAACCATAGGCTGTAACCAATATGCAGTTATGGAATAATCATGTTTAATTATCTGTCTATCAAACGTTAGGTCACATCCACTGTTCCTCTTTGCCAATTCAGTTTGTCTGCGTTTAGCTTATTAAGGTTAAGTGACCCTTATTAGTCCCACAATGGGGAAATTTTACCTCCGCATTTAACCCACCCGTGAAGTAAAACACCACATACACACTAGTGAGCACACACACATTAGAGAGCAGTAAGAACACTCACCCGGAGTGGTGGGCCGCCCTATCCACAGCACCCAGGGAGCAGTTGGGGGTTAGGTGTCTTGCTCAAGGACACCTCAGTCATGGACTGTTGACGCTGGGGAATGAACTGGCGACCTTCCGGTCACAAGGCCGGTTCCCCGGCCTCCAGCCCACGACTGCCCCCATTGACAGGTTTTCTGTGAAGCTGCTTTGTCACAACTTCCATGTAAAAAGCGCCATACAAATACATTTGATTTGATTTTGAGGACGATTTCTCTTTAAATGATGAATTTTGTTGCTTATATGACCAACACTGCTGCAACTCAGGCACTGAATATTTGGGACTCTGGTTTCCTCATGTTGCTTTGAAAATTCCCAAATCAAAATGCCTTTAAAGTTAACACATACCGCTAACTGGCATTCCAGCTAACGTGACTCACCTTTGTGGTTGCCTTAACGAATGCGATTTAGTTACAAAGTCCTTCTAATGTGGAATTCCCCATACTTTGTCCACCCATGTGGATCCCGAGGAAGACCGAGTGCGGCCACTGTTTAAAAATACAATGGGATTCCTGCAAGAGGGAACAACAGCTGTAGCGATGCACTTTTAGCTTGCTAATGTTTAATGGCCAGCCAAGTTTAACATCCACAAGTGCTACAAAAGTCACGATAAATCAACTGAAGTCCAACAAACCTGCTGGAAATACAGCTTTGGTGGTCCTCGTTCTGATTTCAAGGCTCACTCAAGGCTTATGCTATTTATAGGCTGCAGTGGAGTTTGACCAAACATGCTGACATGGCTAACAATGAACCTGACAGCCAGTTAGTATTATGTCATTTTCACAGAGAGGAACCTTCAGGACCTTCTAGGTCTTCGGATGAGACCTAATAATTTATGTAATGTTTAGTTCGTTTTTATTTAATAGAATCATTAAGTATTGAATCTGTAAGTATTGAAGTAATGCTGTTATTTCTCTTGAGACTGCCGACAATAAACGGTCCAATCAGGATCGGTTTTTGTTGTGGTATCTAAGCAGATGCAGCCAAGCTGCTCTCCCATTGGTTAGGACTGTTGTGCTGGTGTAAGTGGATCAGACACAGCAGTGCTGCTGTAGTTTTTAAACACCTCAGTGTCGCTACTGGACTGAGATTAGTCCAGAAACCAAAAATATCAAGCCAACAGTGTCCTGTGGGCAGCGTCCTGTGGGCAGCGTCCTGTGGGCAGCGTCCTGTGGCCACTGATGAAGGACTAGAGGATGACCAACACAAACTGTGCAGCAGCAGATGAGCTGTCGTCTCTGACTTTACATCTACAAGGTGGACCGACAAGGTAGGAGTGTCTAATAGAGTGGACAGTGAGTGGACACAGTGTTTAAAAACTCCAGCAGCTCTGCTGTGTCTGATCCACTCAGACCAGCACAACACACACTAACACAACATGTCAGTGTTACTGCAGCGCTGAGAATGATCCACCACCCAAACAGTACCTGCTCTGTGAGGGTCCATGGGGGTCCTGACCACTGAAGAACAGGGTAACAGAGTATCAGAGAAACAGATGGACTACAGTCTGTAACTGTAGAACTACAGAGTGAAACTATACGGTCAGTGGAGCTGATAAAGTGGACAGTGAGTGTAGAAACGAGGAGGCGGTCAGAATGTTAAGCCTGATCGGTGTGTATTAGTTTAAATTTTTTATCATTGCCATGTACTAAACTCTAGTAACACTGATGTGCTACATGCAGTCACAACTCATGTCCCATTTTAGACCACAGCTCACTGCAGACACGTACTGCACTCTCCACTCTCTCTCACTTCCTCATGGGGTCGGTGGTGTGTCTCAGCAGCCTTTGGCCCAGAACAGCCACTCAGACACAGCGCCAGTTCCCGTTTTGAGCGCAAGCGTTAGCGCCGCTGCTGAGAGGAGTCTTTATAAACGAATGTAGGAAATAAGCTCAAGCAGAAGGAACAGAAAACACACAAAGAACAGAAGCAGGAAGCTGCAGAGAAAAACAACCTCACGTAGACACACAGTGTCTCAGGAACATCCACACAGGCAGACGCGCAGCTGCACACGCCAAACACACCAACGTGTGCCTGCAGACATTAAGCACACGCAAACGTATTGTTTCATTCTGCAAGGATCTTTTCCTCTTTACCTCTCTCTCCGTCTGACACCCTGTCCTGCTGCTCTTCTCACCAACGTCAGGCTTTCTGTCTCAGTAAAAGTCTCTGGGCATTTAAACTCTGAGAAGATTAAACGATGTAGAGCCTGTTTGCAGGGCAGTAATCTGGGTGGTCTGAGGGAGGACCAGCAGTGGCAGACAGCCAGTGGGGTGCCGACCTTATCAAACCAGTGGACCGATATATGCTGCTATCTGGGATGTGACTAGCAGACCCAGCCGTGATCTCCTACTGAGAATACACATCTGGGGACAGCTTGTTGTTACCGGATTTGCTAACAAGCATATTCTAAACCTCACCCTAATTTCTCTAGTCCATGCTTCTGCATGTAATTCGATCCCTGCACATCACTTCTACATGTTCAACTGGAGTGTTCCAGGGGCTTTTCAGCCATGCTAACTAACGGTTGGTTAGTGTAGTGGGTAACACCTCTGCCTTCTACCCTGTAGACTGGGGTTCAATCCCTGCCTGGACAAGCCCCCTACACTATACCAATAAGAGTCCTTGGGCAAGACTCCTAACACCACCTTGGCCTCCCTGTGTAAAAATGATCAAATTGTAAGTCGCTCTGGATAAAAGCGTCAGCCAAATGCAGTAAATGTAATGCACGTTCCTGTGGTAAGAAGGCTTGTTGTCCATCAGGCTTTCAGTGTGTCCCAATTCAGGGATGGATCCTTTGAAGGCCGTAGCCTGTGAAGGAGTGTCCCTTGAAGGCTGTGTAGGCCCGCGAAGGCTGAACCGAATGAGATAGTCTGCCCTGTTTATATCACACCACGAAACACAGCTCCGGTTCTTGAAGGACAGAGCCAGAAACTTTGATTTTAGTTGTTTATTTTTCATTTATTAGAGCTGAAGATGCTTCACCAGCGTCTACTGATGAGATTGACATGTGTATCATCAGACATTCGACTCTTCATCCGCCGTTTGCTTCTCTGTTGACGCTGCCACGTTCTCAAATCCTCATCGGCATGCAGTGAACCTCGGGATATGTTGGCTGGTGAAGGGTACACCGGATGGATCCTCTGTTGCCATGGAAAAGAAGGACACATTTCTCAGCCACATATGAAGGAACCAAAATGGGACAATCTAGTCGCACCTCTGACTCAATCGGCCTTCAAATGCAGCCTCCTTAAATTAGTGCTGAGAATGACCCACCACCCAAACAGTACCTGCTCTGTGAGGGTCCATGGGGGTCCTGACCACTGAAGAACAGGGTAACAGAGTATCAGAGAAACAGATGGACTACAGTCTGTAACTGTAGAACTACAGAGTGCAGCTATACAGTAAGTGGAGCTGATAAAGTGGACAGTGAGTGTAGAAACAGGAAGGTGGTCAGAACGTTATGCCTGACCGGTGTATTTATATATTTTACTGGACCATTTCTGCATGATAATAACCTCAGTTAAAGACTTATAAACTTTCTGATTAAGGGGCTTAATGCAGTACCAAAAATGATCACTCTGGTTCACGAAACTCACTCACACATACTGTGCAGAGCAGAACTGAGTGGACCTGCTGTACCGACTCATCCTCAGTGTTCAGCTGAACCCAAGTGAAACAGACTCGGTGCAGTTGGACGAACTTTACCAGACTGTGAGTTTTGGAGCCATTGGTCAGGGGCTGGCTGTTTTTCAGCATGTCCGGCTGTGACACACTACTGACTCAGAGTCAGTCCAAACCGACATCCTGCACAGAGCCATTAACGTTTCGTTATCAGTATCTAACTGACCACTTCCTCAGTCGAGACACCACTCAAAACAACACATACTCACTATGAACGTATTAAAAACAGGCCGAACTACAACGCTCAAAACATCACACGCCGTTTTATTTATATATGCACAAAGGTGACCAGATTTCTGAAATGAATACGGAGAGCAGTGCAAGTTCGGTGGTCAATATACCATAAAAATTTACAATGATTTTATCTATTAAATTCGAAGGGGGGGGGGGGGGGGTTGGTGGGGGTGGGGTCAGTTCCTGTTTCCTGTAATTTGGCCATGTTAACTGCTGCACTGTAATGCACGTTGGTGAGGCCAGCTGATAAAACTGGGTACTAACTAAGAAACTTTGTCAACTGTGTTGGAACATTATAACCTAACATGGTGGGTGAAGCTGGTAAACTATGGAGCACTCAGTAAGGAAAACGCTCAGCATGCATGGGAATAAATTACAATAGTCCTATAAAATATATTTTGCTCTCCGCCTAAAGAGATTTGTCGCTATAAACAGAGACATTTCCAGGGACAACACCAGCCAGGGACAGGCCACCAAAAATGGGGACTGTCCCAGGAAAACGGAGGCGCCTGGTCTCGTTAATATACACCATTTACAGTACATTCAGTGGCCATTCTATTAATACTCTGATGTTACAGCTGAGAAATGCAGGTGCCCACCAGGGAGTCCAGGACCACATAAGTAGCCCTTTGGAGCCCTTTGGTAAAGTTGGGGTGCTAGTACACTTGCAGCCGTACAGTGTGACCAGGCCCTATTTATTTATTGAAGAGGGCAGAATCAGACAGTTCGGCCACAGTGCAGAAATTGGGACTCGAGTCAGTGACTCAGACTCGATTTGCATTTGAACTTATTTGTGACTTGACTCAGACTTGGCCTTAAATGACTCAAGATTTAAATTTCAGCCTGCATTAAAATACATTATGTAAATACATAAATTAATTAAGCATCAGGTTCGATACCCCAGATAGCAGCACATATTGGTCCGCTGGCTTGTTGAGGTCGGCAGCCTGCTGGATGTTTGCCACTGCTGGTCCCCTCTCGGACCACCCAGATTACTGTCCTGTATTTAAACTCTAACTAATTTAATCAGCTTTTAAAAGCACAGAGACTTTTATTTTAGAAAATAAACATAGACAAATATTACAAACAACTGAGGGAAATTAAAAATAATGACTAGGCCTGATATAAAATCATTTTATAGTCAAATTTTTGCTGATGCTGAGCTGGATTAAAATTATTAACTAAACTAATTTACAAAGTATGACTAAAGAAAAGAAGAAGGAAAAATCAGTGAATTGGACTGTGAGTGGAAAATGAACGATGATCAGTGGAATTTTGTGTAATTCTCTGCTTAAACACCGGTGGGTCGCCCGGAAAACACTGAGCAAAACAACAGTGGGCCACCAACTCTACCCTCAGCGGGCCGACAGCACAATAGCTAATCTGAAGTTTTAGCACACGCACTATGTTGCCAAAAGTATTCGGTCGTCTGGCTTCACACGCATATGAACCTGAGTGGCATCCCATTCTTAATCCATAGGGTTTAATATGATGTCGCCCACCCTTTGCAGCTATAACAGCTTCAACTCTGCTGGGAAGGCTTTCCACAAGGGTTAGGAGTGTTTATGGGAATTTCTGACCGTTCTTCCAGAAGCGCATTTGTGAGGTCAGACACTGATGTTGGACGAGAAGGCCTGGCTCACAGTCTCCGCTCTAATTCATCCCAAAGGTGTTCTATGGGGTTGAGGTCAGGACTCTGTGCAGGCCAGTCAAGTTCTTCCACACCAAACCGACTCATCCACGTCTTTATGGACCTGCTTTGTGCACTGGTGTGCAGTCGTGTTGGAGCAGGAAGGGGCCGTCCCCAAACTGTTCCCACAAAGTTGGGAGCAGGAAATTGTCCAAAATCTGAGCTCCTTTCACTGGAACTAAGGGGCCGAGCCCAACTCCTGAAAAACACCCCCACACCATGATCCCCCCTCCACCAAACTTTACACTCAGCACAGTGCAGTCAGACAAGTACCGTCTCCTGGCAACCGCCAAACCCAGACTCGTCCATCAGATTTCCAGACGGAGAAGCGTGATTGGTCACTCCAGAGAACTCGTCTCCACTGCTCTAGAGTCCAGTGGCGGCGCTTTACTCCACTGCATTCCACGCTTTGCACTGCGCTTGGTGATGTAAGGCTTGGATGCAGCTGCTCGGCCATGGAAACTCATTCAATGAAGCTCTCTACGCTGTTCTTGAGCTGATCTGAAGGCCACGGTACCACGCTGGAATTCACTGAGCTCCTGAGAGCGACCCATTCTTTCACTAATGTCTGTAGAAGCAGTCTGCAGGCCGAGGGGCTCGGCTTTATACACCTGTGGCCACGGAAGTGACTGGAACACCTGAACTCAGTGATTTGGACGGGTGAGTGAAAATGGAAGTATAGTGTAGCTAGCATAGTTGCTACAAAAACTACACACAGATGAGTTGTTATATGAAATGCTAATGCCCACCCTAACCATGCCCTCAGCAAGCAAAACACAAACAGACGCTTTGGTGTGATTTCGACCCCAGCCGGGTTGCACTGTTCACCATTCTGAATCATTCGTGATCTCACTCTTTCAGAATGCTAACGCTAACCCCTCCGGCTCCACCACATGCTAGTCTGGTCACATGAGTCGCTTAGCCGCTGGCGCAGCACCAGAAAAGAAACAAAATCTCGTCTCAATGCTAACGGATGGTAAAATTTACCCTGAGGTCATGCGTGGTCAGACACACAAAAGGCCACACACTCAAGCAAAAAAAACAAAACAGAAGAAAAAAATTCCATGGTTCTCGGACTGCTAGCGTTAGCAGGAAATGCGATCTAGAGCAGCCCAAACTGGTCCATTATCTCTCAAAAGTAGCTTTGCAGTCGAGTTCTATAAGCAGCTGAGGAGGAATTGTGTGGAATAATCTGCCGGGTTCAGCAGTCGCAGCTGAATGATGTGCAGTCCTGAGCAGGAAGCATGCAGGACGCTGATACTCACAGCCGCTCGCTAGCTAGCAATCATCTGTCACCAAAAAACAAAGGCAAATATGTGACGAAAAGGCCTGTTTTGGTGTTTCCACCTTTTCAAATGTCTTTCTTTTGTATTATTATTTCATGGACAGGTTGAGTTGGATTAGTTCTGTTGAAAGCACCACGTTGGAGCTTCAATCAGGCCTTTCATTTTTGGACGTAGCCAATTAGCAGTGGTGGACGAAGTACACAAACCCTGTACCTGAGTTAAAGTAGAGAAGGTAAAATATTCCTCCAGTAAAAGTAGAAGCTCCTCCATTTAGACCTCCACTTGAGTAAAAGTACTAAAGTATTTCCCTTCAAATGTACTTAAGTATAAAGTAAAAGTACTAAAAGAGTAATTCTGGCTCTGATGTCCTGTTATCATTTTTATAACCAGACTGGCTTCATGAACTCATTTCAGGTGAAAGTCCTCCAGCGTCTCTCTTGGTAAACCAGTCTTTTAATAGAACGTCATTAATTAGTGACGCTGACGTCTATTAAAATGATCAGAAGCACAAAACACTGAAGGTAAACAGTTTCCATCAGGGAGAACCGAGTGGCTCTGAAATCACTTTTTACACACAAGCAAAGTTTCAGTTTCAGATTTATTTACAACTTAGTTCCAAGTTTAAGTTGAATAAAAACTGGCTTTAAACTCAGGATCACAGATGAGCTCCTTTACTATGTTGATCTGTAGGCGTCTGTTCATAAACATAAACCAGCCCAAACTCATTTACTATAAAATGAAATGGTGTTTGTAGAAATTCAGAAAAAAGCCGCGTCAGTCTCGACTGCATATGTGGACATATTTCTATATTGAGCTCTATTTACACAAAGTTAGGTTAGTTCATCATTTATGTTGAACAGACTCTCCCAAAGTTTTACGCTGCTGCGCTGACGTTGAACCGCGTGCTGCACTGGGTCGGTATGACCAACAGGTCAAAACCAGCTCTAAGGCTTCAGTCCAGACCTCAACACTACTAACCCCAAAACCCTCATAATTCCTACTGACAGCATCTGCTATGCTACTTTAGTGACGGGAGTCCAGATCAAAGTTTCACTTTAATGACTGTATTAAGCCATCAATGCTTTTGAATGGCATCCCAAAGAGTTTTAGGCCTCTGTGTGAGATTCTCAGAGTGTGGAGGCTGATCCAACGTGGTGTGATGATCAGAAGTGTCACCTTCAGAACTGCAGCAGGAAATGTGGTGCTAGCGGCCTCCAGATCTACTCTTAGCCTGCATGACATCACTTCCTGCCGTTCTCCTCTGTGACCGCAGCAAATGGTGTGCAAGTAGCTTCCACTTTCAGAGGCAGGCACTAGACTTTTCAGATTGTTCTTCATGCAAAAAGACTGACTAACTTCTGCAATGCTGCATTATGGGCTTTAAAACTGCATGCGCTGTAGGAATATCTGGGTCGTTCTACAGAAACATCTGCTGTCCTGTCCTCCACAGGTGGTGTTACTGACCGTCATCGGTGCTCCACATAATAAAGGAAACACCAGAGACGTTTTTAATGAACAGTGCATTTTACAGAACATCAAACCACACGCTGTCCATCAGGGAACGTCCACTAAAATATGGAATTTAATCCATTTGTGTTTCTATTTTTTCACAGTGACCTCAGAATAAAGTCGGTCACACCAGTGACGTCAGCTAGAAGCTTCATATGAGATCATGAGCTGAATGAGAAGATCTCTGAGAACTGAGAGACACAGTGGACTCACCATGAGCTTTTCTTCATAGATCCTCAGACAACAGGTCAAAGGAGGTCGAGTGACGTCATCGGCGTGACTTTCATCATATATTTTATAATATTTATTTGGCATTTTTTTCTTTATGTCATTTAATTCACATATTTTATAGTCATATATAGATTACTGCAGTTAACGTTGTGTTTTTCTTCCAAAATATGTCCTCAGCCTTCACACACGACTGTGGGGACGGGCTCTTCTGTGGCGCTTGGAGTTCTAGATGATTGATTTAAAAACCAATATTGATAAATTGACAGCTTAAAAAGGTGTAATTGTTAAAATAACTTTCACACGAAATGATTGTTTTAAAATATAAATAAATTGCAAGTCTAACATGTTTCTAAGTGTGGTGTATCTGTAAACGCTGGTGACGCAGAAACGACCCGTATACTATATAGCTGCACTTTATAGGCTTTCGAATAGTGGCAGTCTGTGCAGAGGTATAGAGTTACAGCCTGTATTATTGGGTGATTCTTGAATCTTTAGTAGTGAGTTTAGCCTCGTTATTAGTTACAGGGATCTACAAAAACACACCCCCACACAAAAACCTGTCGGGTTCAACGTCGGCTTCAGATAATCAGCCTTTCGTTATAGAACAACCTTCAGGCTGAGAGACAGAACTGAAGGTCCATGCAGTATTTTGCTATGTTTAAAGGAAAGGGCCTAAAACAAACTGAAAAACTGGTTACTCTGCTGGAAAAACCCGCCGAGACCAGCATATGTTGTGTTTTGGATGCTGGTGTGTTGGTCAACCAGCATGCTGGTTTTTTTGTTGCTGTTTCTCAGCACAGGCCCATGTGAACGCAGCGTGCACTTAGTTTCCCTTCCTACCCCAAATGCTTGGCGTCTGAAGTTTGCTTCTTTAGTTTTGGCACTAACTGCATGCCTACATCATCACACACTTGAGTGATCACCAATATGACTTGATTATGCGGTCGCTGACACTGTGACACCGTATAAATGTGGACATCGGCATAAGCTAAAAACAGTAGCGTCTTGACGCCTGAAGTTTCCTCATACTTTTATACTGCTGTGCAGAGAACAGCATGTCGTAGTGTTGCAAGTGCAGTGCGTCTGAAAGCTACAGCCGAGGGGCCTTTTGCAGTTGCATGTCTCTGTGCTTGCGTGTCTCATGCTGCACCGCAAACCTTCCTGTGTTTTACCTTAATAGACTCTGTAACTTCCTTCAGCTCAGACTGCTCCGTTTAGAAAAAGCAGACACTGTTTTAGCTCTCAGTCTCCCTCCCACCATCAGTGGCTTTAATCTAGTGCTGACTATATACTGTCTGCGCTGTCACTGACAGGTTTAGCAGAATTAATGATACGTGTTATATCAGTGCTGACGTTTGAGCCCATGCAAGAGTGTCCCGGTTGCCAAACAGTGAGCCTTTTTAATTCCAATTCTAGTGACACTGTAACAATAGCAGAATCCTTTCTGGTGCTACATAGAACCGTTTTGCATGTTGTTTCACCGTCCAAAGACGTTTAAACTTGAGGTGGTTCTAAATAGAACCATAGCCTTTACTACAGAACCATTAAAGAATCATAGCGCTTCAAAGGAGCGCTCTTTTATTAAACATATAGCAGGGAAACCTGCTACTAATCGATGTGGCAGGGAAGTCACCAAGAGCCACACAACCCTAGTCCGTGGTAGACACTCAGACCTGCCACAGCGGTACCCACGGTGCTCCACGTTCACCGCTCCGCATGGCCACGCCCCCCATACACCCGCTCTGAGCTGGTAGTGGGACGCTGCATTGTTCCCTCCCTTCGGAGGAGCTGTCCCGACAGACCCACAAAGTCCAAAGCAAGTCCAGACAGACTCAGAGTACAAAGTCCCTGGGTACATAATCAGCCACCATCCAGGCGTCCTCGCCAGCAGATTCTCACAGCCAGTCCCCGTCCTCGACCGCCTTGTTGAGCTGCCTCAACCATGTTTTCTCACTGCCCATCTTCAGCGCAGTGCTCCTCCTTGTCCTTGTTTCGCTGCTGGGATTGCTCTTCCACTCTAGGCCACTCCAGGACAATTCCACTTCTGACACCACTGCAGCATCACTGTGGAGGAAGAAGACATGCTTCAAGTGAGGGCTCTTTTATTATCCATGCAGCAGCGACAACCAAGGCAGCAGGCATGCTACCAACAGCCACACAAGCCTAGTCCATTGTAGACACTCAGGCCCAACCAACCACCCCACAGCCCAGCACACACAGCACTGCCGCACCACTTAAACTCAACACCAGCAACTTTTTTGCAAGAATACAGTCTCTCACTGCTGCCACGGCGGTGCTGCATGGTGCTGCATGGCTGCAGAAAGAGACGCTACCATATGTATGAGGTGTGATCCGCATGATAGTTTTGGCACAAGTTTTACGCCGGATGCCCTTCCTGACGCAACCCTCACCAGAAGTACACCCCTAACGGCTGGTTTATGTAAGAGGTGTAAATACAACAAATACAAATAAATATAAACTAGAAATCTTTGTCATATTTCATAGACATCACTACGCCCTCTCTGAGAACCCAGAAGGCCCCACTGGTTGTTTTTGGGCAGGACTGGTCAGATTTCTACTGTAATACATCACCACGCAATACTTTTCAATACTTAACAGAAACAAAATGTACAATGACAACACAGACACAAATAAAGGCTTTCCCCCCTGAACTCCCTCCCTCCCTCCCTCTCATCCACCCACCCCCACCCTCCCATCCACCCACTCCCACCCTCTCATCCACCCACCCCCACCCTCCCATCCACCCACCCCCAGTTGGAAAACTGACAAAACACAGTTAACACAGAAACAAAAGATCAACACCATACATCTACAAGAGCTTCGTATATGCGTCTATATACACAGGTACATGCACTCGTATGCATGCATGCCCTTGCTAACACATTTAAAATAATAACAATAATAATAATAATAATAATAATAATAAATAACAGTGAAAACAAAGAGATGAATCTGCTGTCCTGTCTTTGCATGCCTTACAGTATGAGCGTGTGCAGTTTTACATGCTGTAGGGTTTATTCAGTTTCAGCAATTTGCACCAACATACTGACGTGGTGAGCTCCGCCCCTGCCAGTGACTCAGCACTCAGGCTGTTGATGCAATTCCACACTTTATCAGGTTAAAGTAGACGGCCCACACACATTCTTCCCAACTCCGGCTGTTTTCACAGCTCATGCTGTAGGTCTGAGAGCTGATGGTGCATTAAAACCTCCGGTATGAAGACCAAATTCATAAACCATAAATCTGTGACACTAATTCTGACACTTAGAGCACAGACGCCACACAAAACCGCACAACTGAACTTTACCCTCTGTCTCTGTCTCCCTGTCCTGCCCTGTGTTACACCCCACCCCCTCACACCCTGAAACAAGAGAGCTTTGTGAGTGAAACTTTGATACGGAGAACGACATTCCTTAGCAAAGCGAGGGGAGGAAAAAAAGGCGAAGGCTAGTTTTCTTCCACGTCCTAATATGGCCGTGGACGCCCTCTCCCCTCTCCGGCCAGATAGCTGAGTGCTCACATCACGCAGAGGAATTCTGGGGGATTTGCCTGCCGTGTGCCAAAGATGTAGGAGTTCAGCAGCTCACAATAGAAGTGCTTGACCTGCAACACAACAGGGCCAGTTAGCCACGGCTAACGGCTAATACCAACAGCTGCCCACCGATTGTAAAATACTCCCATCAGGCGTAACATCCTGACCACCTCCCTGTTTCTACGCTCACTGTCCACTTTATCAGCTCCACTGACCGTATAGCTGCACTCTGTAGTTCTACAGTTACAGACTGTAGTCCATCTGTTTCTCTGATACTCTGTTACCCTGTTCTTCAGTGGTCAGGACCCCCATGGACCCTCACAGAGCAGGTACTGTTTGGGTGGTGGGTCATTCTCAGCACTGCAGTAACACTGACGTGGTGGTGGTGTGTTAGTGTGTGTTGTGCTGGTGTGAGTGGATCAGACACAGCAGTGCTGCTGGAGTTTTTAAACACCTCAGTGTCGCTGCTGGACTGAGAACCAGAAATATCCAGCCAGCAGCGTCCTGTGGGCAGCGCCCTGTGGGCAGCATCCTGTGGGCAGTGTCCTGTGGGCAGCGTCCTGTGGCCACTGATGAAGGACTAGAGGATGACCAACACAAACTGTGCAGCAGCAGATGAGCTGTCGTCTCTGACTTTACATCTACAAGGTGGACCGACAAGGTAGGAGTGTCTAATAGAGTGGACAGTGAGTGGACACAGTGCACAATACAGGAGAATCAGAACAGAGCTCATTTACATATCTATCAGTCTTAAAGACACAGTAACAAAAACAGCCTATTTCACTCTAAGGGGTTCAGAGCGGTTAGAAAAAGAGCCATATGAGCATAAATGATGACATAACAAAACCACAAAAACTGACCTCTGCAGAGGAGATAAAACACAGTCAGGCCTTTTCTAAACGCCACTGAACATGAACGCCAGCTGATGTGCTCAAGATTCGGCAGTGATTGTTTTGAAGGAAGTGAGCGGCTGTCCCTTTGGGAACGGTGAGAGGGGGAACTTCCTGTGGCCGGAAAAAACTGCAGGGCTGTTTTAGATCTTCTCATTTTGACCCGTGCAGATTTGGCTCAGCCCTGTGAGGGGATTGTTGTGGAAAGCGCTCTGTTTAACCTGATAACTAAAAATGTGGTGAATGACCATCGACATTCTCATGCATAAGGTCATACATTATGAAGTTACATCACACTGAAGCTTTAAATTCCTCACACAGAGCTGCGTTTAGGCCTCCACAGGATACGCAGACGTGTAGAGGGGAGAGTCTATATGTATATACATGTATATACTGTACGTCATGCTCATGTTCAGAAGCATCAGGAAAGGCCTGATCAGCACGTCTCTCTCTCTCTATATATATACATATATATATATATATATATATATACGCTATATTGCCAGAAGTATTTGGTCGTCTGGCTCCACACGCATATGAACTTGAATGACCTCCCATCCATAGGGTTTAATATGATGTTGGCCCACCCTTTGCAGCTATAACAGCTTCAGCTCTTCTGAGAAGGCTTTCCACAAGGGTTAGGAGTGTTTATGGGAATTTCTGACCGTTCTTCCAGAAGCGCATTTGTGAGGTCAGACACTGATGTTGGACGAGAAGGCCTGGCTCACAGTCTCCGCTCTAATTCATCCCAAAGGGGTTCTATGGGGTTGAGGTCAGGACTCTGTGCAGGCCAGTCAAGTTCTTCCACACCAAACTGGCTCATCCACGTCTTTATGGACCTGCTTTGTGCACTGGTGGTCAGTCATGTTGGAGCAGGAAGGGGCCGTCCCCAAACTGTTCCCACAAAGTTGGGAGCAGGAAATTGTCCAAAATCTCTTGGTGCTGAAGCTTTAAGAGTTCCTTTCACTGGAACTAAGGGGCCGAGCCCAACTCCTGAAAAACACCCCCACACCATGATCCCCCCTCCACCAAACTTTACACTCGGCACAATGCAGTCAGACAAGTACCGTCTCCTGGCAACCGCCAAACCTAGACTCGTCCATCGGCTTTCCAGACGGAGAAGCGTGATTGGTCACTCCAGAGAACACGTCTCCACTGCTCTAGAGTCCAGTGGCGGCGCTTTACACCTTAGCACATAGTTGATTTATAAATGTTAGAGCGAGCGTCACACTGAGCTCTCTCTCTTTACCAGATGCTTCTGGGAAACTGGGCCAAGATAAACAGTTTTAAACAATTTTCAACCCCCCCCCCCCCCGCCATGACTGATGACCAGTCCAGTATGGTCCACCTGCCTGCTCTACCTGAGGCCATTCTTACCTGCTGCCTGATGCTGATTGGTTAAGGTACATGAACTCATAGGCGAGAACCCAATGAAGCTGCCACATCCTCCTGAGCTATTTTAGGAAACTCTCAGCCTGTTCATGCATCTTCTATCAGTACTGGCCCAGAAGTGTCTCTCAGGATCTCCATCATCAGATCATATCAGACCATATAAGACTATATCAGGGAGAACTGAGTTTCCTTCACTTTTATAATAAGAGTTTGATGTTGAGTCTGATTTACAAACACTGGTTTAAAACGTTTGGCTCTCGCTCCAGTTCTTACCATCCGGATATGGAAACTATGGAAGCTGCAAATCAAAACTTCAAAGTGACTTGGAAAAATCACTGGTTCCATTGACTTACACTGAAAGTAAAGTCATTTTTTCCTTCTGCTGTAAAGTTACCATTTTGGAGATATGAGATTTATTTATTATTGGTGGCCACCTCTCTCTCTCATATATA
Source organism: Pygocentrus nattereri (assembly GCF_015220715.1). Taxonomy (NCBI): domain Eukaryota; kingdom Metazoa; phylum Chordata; class Actinopteri; order Characiformes; family Serrasalmidae; genus Pygocentrus; species Pygocentrus nattereri. The sequence goes on from NC_051216.1 coordinate 47,848,130, forward strand.
TATATATATATACAGTGGGTTGCAAAAGTATTCATACCCCTTGAACTTTTCCATATTTTGTCACATTACAACCACAAACATAAATATATTTCACTGGAATTTAATGTGAAAGACCAACACAAAGTGGTATACAATTGTGAATTGGAAAGAAAATTATACATGAATCAAAACATTTTTTACAAATAAAAAACTAATAAGTGCGACGTGCAAAAGTATTCAGCCCCCCTGAGTCAATACTTTGTGGAGCCACCTTTTGCTGCAATTACAGCTGCAAGTCTTTTAGGGTATGTCTCCACCAGCTTTGCACATCTAGTGACTGAAATTCTTGCCCATTCCTCCTTGCAAAACAGCTCAAGCTCAGTCAGATTGGATGGAGAGCGTTTGTGAACAGCAGTTTTGAGATCTTGCCACAAATTCTCAATTGGGTTTAGGTCTGGACTCTGACTGGGCCATTCTAACACATGAATATTCTTTTTTTTAAACCACTCCATTGTAGCTCTGGCTTTATGTTTAGGGTCGTTGTCCTGCTGGAAGGTGAACCTCCGCCCCAGTCTCAAATCTTTTGCTGACTCCAACAGGTTTTCTTCCAAGATTGCCCTGTATTTGGCTCCATCCATCTTCCCATCAACTTTGACCAACTTCCCGGTCCCTGCTGAAGAGAAGCACCCCCAGAGCATGATGCTGCCACCACCATATTTGACAGTGGGGATGGTGTTTTCAGAGTGATGTGCAGTGTTATTTCTCCGCCACGCATAGCGTTTTGCGTTGTGGCCAAAAAGTTCTATTTTGGTCTCGTCTGACCAAAGCACCTTCTTCCACATGTTTGCTATGTCCTCAACATGGCTTCTGGCAAACTGCAAACGGGACTTCTTATGGTTTTCTTTTAACAATGGCTTTCTCCTTGCCACTCTTCCATAAAGACCACATTTGTGTAGTGCACGACTAATTGTTGTCCTGTGGACAGTTTCCCCCACCTGAGCTGTGGCTCTCTGCATTTCATCCAGAGTCACCATGGGCCTCTTGGCTGCCTCTCTGATCAGTGATCTCCTTGTTCGGCCTGTAAGTTTAGGTGGACGGCCTTGTCTTGGCAGGTTTACTGTGGTGCCATACTCTTTCCATTTCCGGATGATGGATTGAACAGTGCTCCGTGAAATGTTCAAAGCTTGGGAAATCTTTTTATAACCTAAGCCTGCTTTAAACTTCTCCAAAACCATATTCCTAACCTGTCTGGTGTGTTCTTTGGACTTCATGATGCTGTTTGCTCCCCAATATTCTCTTAACCAACATCTGAGGCCGTCACGGAGCAGCTGTATTTGTACTGAGATTAGATTACACACAGGTGGACCCTTTTGAGTCATTAGCAGTCATCAGGCAACTTCTGAATGCAATTGGTTGCACTCAGGGAAAAGGGGGCTGAATACTTTTGCACGTCGCACTTATTAGTTTTTTATTTGTAAAAAATGTTTTGATTCATGTATAATTTTCTTTCCACTTCACAATTGTATACCACTTTGTGTTGGTCTTTCACATTAAATTCCAGTGAAATATATTTATGTTTGTGGTTGTAATGTGACAAAATATGGAAAAGTTCAAGGGGTATGAATACTTTTGCAACCCACTGTATATATATATATATATATATATACACTTACATATGTATACATACTATGTTATATACATACATATACTGTACATGCAGGAAGACTGATATTTGTCATGAGTGTTCAGTACAGTAGAGTCGTTTCCTCTCTAATTTGTACACATGTTTATTTTTAACTGCTATAAATAGTGCGAGCCCCCTCAGTCTTGGCTCCGGACGCCTAAAATCCCTCCGCTCCGATTCTCCCGACAGGCGGGCTGAAACAACATGGCAGCTGGATGATATTTAAAATGATAAATGCTTCCAATAATCTGGCAGCTGAATCTCGCTGGCTCGGAGAGGACTGAATCAGATGGCGTGTAATCCAGCTCTCTGTAAGAGAAACCAGAGAGGATTCTGAATGTATGCAGGTAAAAAGGGCTTTGATGATGGAGCATTACGGGTTTTCTGGCTATAAATGTCTGTCTGTGTGGAGATTTAACTGTTTAGACGGCAGACGTAAGACTGAATGTGAGCGGGTACCTTTATCCAGTGATAATAGAAGGCCTGCTGTGCGCTCATGTAATAAAATAATCAATATAAGAGCCATGTTTGATTAGATTTAAGGAAAAGTACCATTATTGATATTGTAATGCTGCATATTGCAATTATAATGATAGACTAATGTAATGCAACACATCCTGACATGGCTGGTCAGAATGATCACAGGCCCTGTTACCTCCAAACGTACCTCATTACAAATGACTGACTACGTCTCACACTGTAATGAGGTACTTCACACGTTTTTATCTAATTAGTTCTGATCAGATAGACAAGTAGATAAATAGCAATAATGAATTAGCCCTTCATTAGAGGCCATGCTTGGCCCTGGTCTCTACTGTCTTGGCGACCTTCTGACCTTTCAGAAGGGGCAGTAGCTCAGTCAGGGCCATAATCCCTCACTGACGGTATCCAGCACTTAGCATGGCTGGAGAGGGATTATAGAAACCGGCTTTACTGAGTTTCAGTCTTTTTGTTTTGTCTGAAATATTCTCTACAACATGCGGATGACGCAAGACTCCAAGACAGATCTGAATCCAATCTAGACTTGCTGTGCTCTGAAATTAATCTGGAATCAAAATTACACAGGAATTCCACTCATCTTAAAAATGTATGACAATGCCGACGTGGTGGTGGGGTGTTGCGCTGGTACGAGTGGATCAGACACAGCAGTGCTGCTGGAGTTTTTAAACACTGTGTCCACTCACTGTCCACTCTATTAGACACTCTATGCTTATATGGATGTTTTCTAACCACTCTGAACCCCTTAGACTGAAATAGGCTGTTTTTGTTACTGTGTCTTTAAGACTGATAAATATGTAAATGAGCTCCGTTCTGATGGTTCTGTATTGTGCACTGTGTCCACTCACTGTCCACTCTGTTAGACACTCCTACCTTGTCAGTCCACCTTGTAGATGTAAAGTCAGAGACGACAGCTCATCTGCTGCTGCACTGTTTGTGTTGGTCATCCTCTAGTCCTTCATCAGTGGTCACAGGACGCTGCCCACAGGACGCTGCCCACAGGATGCTGCCCACAGGACGCTGCTGGCTGGATATTTTTGTCTGTGTCTGATCCACTCACACCAGCACAACACACACCAATACACCACCACCACGTCAGTGTTACTGCAGTGCTGAGAATGATCCACCACCCAAACAGTACCTGCTCTGTGAGGGTCCATGGGGGTCCTGACCACTGAAGAACAGGGTAACAGAGTATCAGAGAATCAGATGGACTACAGTCTGTAACTGTAGAACTACAGAGAGCAGCTATACGGTCAGTGGAGCTGATGAAGTGGACAGTGAGCGTAGAAACGAGGAGGTGGTCAGTATGTAACGCCTGATCAGTGTAAATCAGTCCGTAACGAAAGCAGCCTGGATTAAGAGAGGTTAGAAAAGGTCAAAAAAGAAATATGATGTTTTTGGCACATGAAACCACACAAATGTTCTAAGTGGACCTCAGAGGGAAGAATGTAATGGGAAGTGCTCGATATGGACGGTCAAACACAAATACACTGACATCACTGCCGCTGCCTGTTCACTCTGTTTGTGAGAGACTGTGAAGGTTCACATGAGGCTCCCAAATGGATTTAATGATGACGTTTCTTTAATAATGACCCTTTTTTTGTCCCTGAAGCTTTTATTTTCCCATGAAGAGCAGCCTAGTGTCCACACAAACATAAACAAACAGACAAACAGCCAGACCCTGGGGCTTCCACACAGCAGCGGGAGTGTTTCATTCAGCTGTAATTATGTGTAATTGTGCTTTTGGGAACAAAGTAAGACTTTCTCACATCAGTGACAGTCATGATGCTGCACTTATAACACAATCACTGCACACAGCTGCAAATAATAGCAATAAGGAGGAGGAGGTTGATGATGATGATGATATGACTATGTCAAATATAATTATATCACACTACATAACACAGAATACATACACTGATCAGGCATAACATTATGAGCACCTCCTTGTTTTTACGAAGCCTCAACAACTAAATATAATATATTTTTATCAGTGGTCAGCGAGTCTCTCTCTCCCTTCATTCCAGCTTCCGTTCTTCTCAGGGGCCTCACTTTCAGCTCCTCAAAGAACCTGCAGACTCACCTCCAGAGCTCAGTCTGAGAAGCTGGTTGATTTTCTGAAGTAATCAAACCCATTCAGTGGTGCTGAGGTCTGGACTCTGGGGCGGTCAGTCCATCGTCCAGCTTCTTTGTTTGATGTGTCCGTCTCCTTTTCTCAGCGAGGTTCTTCTCGATCAGCTACACGTCCTTTCAGACCCACAGCGGTGAGTGGTCTTCTCACAGCGGAAGGATGGACAGAAACACCTGTGGATGTTTTCAGATCTGAAGCAGCTTGATCTTCTCCTCTCTCTCAGAGATCAAAGCTTTCAGTGCTGTTTATCTGATGGGGGCGGTTTTGGGGTCTTCCAGCTGTTCCGGGTGGTTGTTAGGAGCCACATTTTCTCGGTATACCTTAATCATTATTTGAAATTCTTGTTTTTTTCTTTGACTTTCTCCTTCTTTGGCGCTTTATCTCATATCTAACCTCTTCAGAAATATCTCCTGAAAAATGAATAACTTGTAATGGCTGTTTTGACTGCACAGTCTGGAAGGTAAATAAATCATTGGCTCTCCAAAGCCAGACAGGAGTGGGTAATTGGGTGAGTCAGGAGAATTTCCAGAGGGCTGGTGGTGTTTTGGGCCTTTTACTGTGAGCTAATACGTAAACAACATCAATTATAAACGTTACATCCAAGTGTGTGTTCATTTGGGGGGGTTAAGCAGACGAATAGTGAGTTTGTGAAGAGTTAATCAACTAATACCAAGTGAAACATGACGTTTAACGTCATTAACCTCTTAAAATCTCAGGCTTTTTACACACAAAGGCTTATGGGACGTCAGTGCACACTGGCTGAGCTGTTCTTACATTATAGAAGTGTTTAATAACTTTTCACTGCAGAAAACAGCGAATAACAGCCATCTCAAAAGAAGAAATATTAGGTGTATTGACTAGAGTTGAGATCATTTCACTTGACAAGGCACTATTTTTTTGCAGTGTATACAAATAACTTGGAAAAGGTTTCATTTGAGCCCATAAATATGTCCGGTCATGCAACATGTGCCCACGTTTGCCGTTCATTAGCTCTCTCTTTCTACTCTATCTGCTATGTTGCCGCTCTGCGCAACGTGTCCATTGTGTAGTGGCCTTAAAATGCTGTGACCAGTTACTAGATCTCTGTTTGTGTTGTAGGACATCAAACATATCAGATTCTTTCAACTCTCTAGAAAAAAAGAGCCTCTCTGTACAGTTAAAAGGGTCATTCTACAGGAGCGTCCATCTCTCAATAGAGGTCACTGGTGTTACTGACCGTCATCGGTGCTCCACATAATAAAGGAAACACCAGAGACGTTTTTAATGATCAGTGCATTTTACAGAGCATCAAACCACACGCTGTCCATCAGGGAACGTCCACTAAAATATGGAATTTAATCCATTTGTGTTTCTATTTTTTCACAGTGACCTCAGAATAAAGTCGGTCACACCAGTGACGTCAGCTAGAAGCTTCATATGAGATCATGAGCTGAATGAGAAGATCTCTGAGAACTGAGAGACACAGTGGACTCACCATGAGCTTTTCTCCATAGATCCTCAGAAAACAGGTCAAAGGAGGTCGAGTGATGTCATCGGCGTGACTTTTATTTCAAAATAAGAGTTTTTTGTTATGTAGTAACACCAGTGACACGACTCCTGGGGACTTTTATTATATATTTTATACTATTTATTTGTTTTCTTTGTCATTTAAATCATTTATTTCATAGTCATGTAGAGATTATTGCAGTTAAAATAGCAATTAAATAATTAAAATATGTCCTCAGCCTTTAGACACGACTGTGGGGACGAGCTCTTCTGTGGTGCTTGGATTCTATATGATTGACTTAAAAAACAATATTGATAAATTGGCTCAAGAAGGTGAAATTGTTAAAATAATGCATTGTTTGATGAATTGTAAAACTAATGCTACGGACACAAAAATCCATAGAATGACTCCAAAACAAAGGCCCTGCAAATCAGCAGCAACACCAAACACAGCCTTACCAGCTAAGCCTGCAGCTATAGACCAGCAATTACTTGTGTACCCGAAACGAAGCCCTGCAGCACCTGGTTTCCTCATCATGCTCATGTCTGTGTTGAATAACAGTTGAACAGCTATGAATAACTTCAGCTTCACAAGCAACTCGTGTTGGTTTGTTTATGTGGCTGGTAAATATTCATTCATTCACTGATCTATGAGTTTTACCGCTGTATACATTAAGAAAGGGTCTGTCTCTCAAACTCTGGCTCATAAGTGTGAGAAATGTTAGTGCTGCAATAAAAACAGCCGATTGACTCATTGACACGTTCTCAACCACAACCTGCTCAAACACGGGTCTTCCCCTCACCATGCACACCTACGAACGATGCTCCTCAAGGGTTCTTTAGGGAAGAAAATGGCTCTATATAGAACCAAGAACATTCAGAGAACCCTTCGTATGATTATGGTTCTTTGCATCGTGAAAAGGTTCTTCAGACTCGTGGAGAACGTACTGTAGATGGTTCGATATAGAACCTTTTTTGAAGAGGGCTCAGTATAGCACCACAGAGGGCTATTCTACTGTCAGAAAGTCAGGCTTGTTATAATAGAAGCCCAACTAAAATGCTAAATAGGCTGTTTTGCAGGCCAGTTCATTTTTGTCCAGAACATGACAGCATTCATTAGGTTATTTAGGTTGTTTGTATAATTAAGACACTTAAATGTGAGTTTTTATTCTCTTCATTAAGGATTTAGTTGATTTGTTGTTCTCTAGACCGAATTCACTTACCCAGCAGCCCGATGCTCTATACCTACACAGCACTGCGAGCTCAATGCTCCGTGCTCAACTAACGCAGTACTGAGGCCCTGTGAGCTTCACACTCCAGCTTTAGATCATCAAACCTTCTCTGTTCCTGTTGATGCTGTTTTTGGAAAAGTGACAGCATCGAAAATGAGAGTGCACTTCCTGTTTTCAGGCCAGTCAGAGTGCACTCTTTCACCCTGTGAAAACAAAGATTTCAGACAAATAGCCCAACTGTTGATGTTTGTTTTAGCCTTCAGAAAATAACCAGTGATGAATGGGGGAGATGGGGCTAATGCACTGTACTGCATCAGACTATAAGGCAGGTGTTTCTAATAAAGTGGCTTGTGAGTGGAAGCACAAGGTAGGTGTTTCTAGTAAAGTGGCCAGTTAAGGAAGTATAAGGTAGGTGTTTCTATTAAAGTGGCCATTTAAGGAAGTATAAGGTAGGTGTTTCTAGTAAAGTGGCCAGTTAAGGAAGTATAAGGTAGGTGTTTCTAATAAAGTGGCCAAACTGAGTGGAAGCACAAGGTAGGTGTTTCTAATAAAGTGGCCAGTTAAGGAAGTATAAGGTAGGTGTTTCTAATAAAGTGGCCAGCTGAATGGAAGCACAAGGTAGGTCTTTCTAATAAAGTGGCCAGCTGAGTGGACATTCAACAGTGATCTGCTGTCACATCAGTGTACTGCAGTGCTCTGGGTGTGACTGCGTCTCAGCCTGAAGGTGTGAAGAAACGTCATGCTGCCGCTCACACTCACAGGGTAGCACCTGTCTGCTGCCATGGCAACAGGGAAAAGAGAGCGAGCTTGTGTATGTGTTTGGGAAGGGGGAGGGGAGGGGAGGGGAGGGGAGGGGAGGGTATCTTTCACGATTTGTGATCCACAGCCACCACATTCAGAGCAGAGGTCGGTTCCATCACCTCTCAATAGAGATACTCACTCACCATGCGCTTTATTCAGGGCCAGAACCAGGATCAACGTTTTAGTGAGACCCATTTAGCAGAAAAGTGGCTTACAGGTCGTGGTGAATTAATAATAATATGAGTACTACACAAACGGCCCGTTCCTCCTTTTCTGTCTGTTTTGCTTCTTTTACCCATTCATTTGTCACCATCTCTCCATTCCTCCATTAACTGTAAACAGTTCCATGAACAGAGTTGAATCTAGTTAGACAGTTTGAATGTATTTAACTAATCATTTCACTATCTATTTATATTATTTACATTTATATTAATGTTATATGTTAATAAATATTTCCTAATTGATTACTGATCAAGCACACGTTAAACATACATTATAAAAGTCTCTACCAAACTCCAGCTAACAGGAAAGGTAACGAATCATAGTTAATGAGACAGAATACAGCCTAATGTACCACCCATATTCTAGTTAACAGTGAACCTCGTTACCAATACAACTTTAATTTCTCATCTAATCACTAATAAAGCCAACGGCAGAGCTTACAGACTAAACCTCCCAGCTACCGGAACTAAAAACATCCTGATTAGCTAGCAACATCGTGAGTGGTCCAAATAAAAAATGAACCGAAGGCATGAGGCAATGGCTGATAGCAATGGTTGCTAAGCAGTGACTGAAGGAAATAAGGCAGAGCTTGGCATATTCTGACTATCACAGCTCACAGAAAACAAGACAAATTTCATTGTTTTAAAAAATGTGGTACAATAAATGTTCTGAGTGGTCCATCACCATAAAAAACATCCAGCCAAGGGCAGCTCACTGGTCAGAAACTGACCACTGATGAAGGGCTAGATAAGTAATTCTGTAGTGGGCTACCATTTAGTTATACTCTCTTTAATAGCTTATTGTTAAGATTGTTGAGCCCCTCACCCTGTTAGAAAATCCAACAGAGACCAGCGTAGGTGGTCGCCTTCAAAACCAGCATACGGCTGTTGGCGGAAGAAAACCTCGTTTCTCCAAAATAGTAACTTTACAGCAGAAGGAAAAAACGTACTTCACTGTTAATGTAAGTCAATGGAACCAGACGTCTTACCAAGCAATTTTGGGTCGTTTCATTTGGTCCATTCATCACGAACAACAGGCATTTTCAAATGGTCAATTATGAAAATCGACAAAAATGCATATACAAGGTTTATGCGCTATTTAAGGTGGAATGGGAAAATTCAAACAAGATGCTGGCGAATAAGACTTCAGGTTTGTGTAAGAAGGTGCTAAGGTGAATCTATCATGAACATCTATACAGATTAAGGAACGCTATAACTTACCGCTACAAAGCTTTAACCATCACTGTAAAGAAATAACTACTACATGGAGTTCAGACCCCCTGAATAGATGATTAAATGAAATCAGCTTAATATAAAACCAGAGGAAAAACCATCACATCAGCAGGTTCTCTGGGCCTCATTGACCACACGACCGTATCTACACATAAACACCACACAGACGTGAGCGTGGATCACTGCATTCCCTCCGTTATATAATCCTATCCCACTTTCTGAGAGCGATATTCCTGAAACAGTGGAATTTTGGACAGTATCTTCCTAAACTGCAGCTCTGTAATGGCACTGAATGCAGTCCAGCAGCAATGTTGACCTCCCCAATATGGCGGCGCCGATGACACGCCTTGCTGGACCCAACATGGCATCTAGGTTAGCATATCTATGCTCAAGGCTCTAAAGACTGCATATAAAACGATGTGTTAGCTCAGCATGGCAAATCAAAATAACTTCATAATTTGCTCTAATTGAAATATTAACACTGATAATATTGTAACTCAACCCAAAAACACCACACTGAGCAGACTCCACAGACGAGCAAGTGTTGCAGGCACAACGTGCAACCTCTCATTAGCATATCTGCCTCATCTGTTGCTCAGTAGCCACTTTTGATCAGTTTGTAAATCACAAGGTTTCATAACATCCCCCAAGATTCAGTGCTACTTCACCACGGTCAGCAAAGGCCTCCCTCTTTAAAGAGCCTGCAAGCTAACAGTGTCCACCAACCACAGCAGAACAGCGCTGATCAAGGAGCTCATCATCCTGGACAGCTGTGAGCCTCTTGCTAGCCCCTGGTTTGGAAGCCTTCGTTCTGGGGGATGAAGAAAGTTCCAGGATCTGCTGGAGGATGGAAGTTTCACCATTCCAGTTACTCTGGTCAGCCGAACTTCCTCCACTGCTTGTAGTGCTGAGGGTGAGAAATCTCTCTCACCTCGTCGTTCTTCTTGTTTTCCCATCTATTTAAATGCCAACGTCCTCTTTCCTGAACAAAGGCAAACAGTCAGATGAGAGGAAATTCATGGGGCCGTTCTCTAATTAAAGGGCAGATATCACAGAAAAAAAAACAAACTTCCCTTTTTGTAAAGTGAGCTGTAATATATAAACATTGTCTGTGTTTACATGCAAAGATTTTCTCCAGTGTGATTGAGATACAGTCCAATTACAGATTAAGACTGAGGTGTTTATTCTCACTCTATTCAACAATCTGATGGAAAATATTCATTTACAAGCTCCCTGCAAATAATCAGATCCAAAATGAAGCGCATGCATGTGGAACCACTTAGAGTAAACGTTACCATGACAACCAGCATCACGTGAGTCCAGTCAGAGTGAGATGAGCAGCAGTGAGCAGTGATTGTGTTTTTAACTGCTTTAAAATGACGTCAGACTCAGGAAAACGTCCTTCACACATCCTTATTAAAGAAGGCCGAGAGGAAGACGTCGTGCTCTGAGACGCATAAGCTGGACGTCCGTCCCACCGCCGTCTTTTAAAGATCAGAGCATGAACTTCGTCTCCTCTGCAGACCAGTTTCTGCTCCGCCGTGTCGAACGGTATAAACTCTCACTGTGACGCGACGCTCATGCAGAACGGACTGAAACTTTCCGATAGGGAATGTAATCGGATACAGGCGCTTACACGGATATTATTCTTCTATTTAACAGATTATTTACAGGATTATCCACCTCGATCATTCAGATAGAAACTGTATTCCAAATGGCATCAATCAGACTAGACTATTCCAGTTGAAGTGTTTACATGGATATATTGTATGCCGATTGAGCTATTATTATTATTAATATTTATCGGTTGGATTATTATTATTAGGCTGCATGTAAACGTGGCTACTGTTGGAGGTTCGGAATTATCACGCCTCAGTCCATGCAGCCCATTCATGGAAATTAAACTGCAAAAACAGCCTGTTTAATTCTGGGATTAAGAGAGGTTTGAAAATGGCCATGTAGAAATGAATTATTGCTGTTTGTGGTGCAGAAAAATGACACAAATGTAATACGTGGACTTCAGGGGTAAAATAAGCCATAGACAAATAGAATTAAAATTCTTAATTTTTACTTAAATTTAACTGAACTGTATGGGCACAAAAATCTCTGCATGATGATTAATAACACTATTTCTAGCGATGTGGGGTCATGTGGCCCATTTCACTCAATACAGATTTAAAACTAAAAGCAAAAAAGAAAAAGTAAAAAGCAGATTTTAGGGTCGGGTCAGAGGTCGCAGTATTGATTGCAGTATAGATCAGTGTAATATTTAGTTGTGGTAACAAATAGGTCAGTGGAAAAACCCCACAGAGAGAGTGAAAGAGAGAGAGAGAGAGAGAGAGAGAGAGAGATGGAGAGAGAGAGAGATGGAGAGAGAGAGAGAGAGAGAGAGAGAGAGAGAGAGATGGAGAGAGAGTGAGAGAGAGAGAGAGAGAGAGAGAGAGAGATGGAGAGAGAGAGAGAGAGAGAGATGGAGAGAGAGAGAGAGAGAGAGAGAGAGAGAGATGGAGAGAGAGAGAGAGAGAGAGAGAGAGAGAGAGAGATGGAGAGAGAGTGAGAGAGAGAGAGAGAGAGAGAGAGAGAGATGGAGAGAGAGAGAGAGAGATGGAGAGAGAGAGATGGAGAGAGAGAGAGAGAGAGAGAGAGAGAGAGATGGAGAGAGAGAGAGAGAGAGAGAGAGAGAGATGGAGAGAGAGAGAGATGGAGAGAGAGAGAGAGAGAGAGAGAGAGAGAGAGAGAGATGGAGAGAGAGAGAGAGAGAGAGAGAGAGAGAGAGAGAGATGGAGAGAGAGAGAGAGAGAGAGAGAGAGAGATGGAGAGAGAGATGGAGAGAGAGAGAGAGAGAGAGAGAGAGAGAGAGAGAGAGAGAGATGGAGAGAGAGAGAACTGGCTGGTCTGATGTGCAGCCGTCATCACAACACTGGCAGATGGCTGCACAGCACCAGCACCGCCGGCCAAGCTCATCACAATCACTGCTCAGTGAGACTCACAGCGCTCACTATGTAAACAAACACTTAAAGGACCGACAGTCACAGGAAAAGGAACTTTAACAGTTTAACAGTTCCCTTTGATGTTTTGACCCAGGAGAGTTGTGACAGCTCTAAAGCGTTGGTGCCGTGTCTGTAAGTGAGGTTCACTGAGCGAGGACTGCGCCTGATCAGAGAAAGAGAGAAATCCGTTCCAATGAAACTCAAACATTTCAACTCATCACGGTTGAATTTCCTGCCTTTGTGTGTTGACTCCACTGTATCTGAACGAATGGAAATGTGCAGCATAATAAAATTAAGCTCATCTTTTTGTGTATGAACTGGACGCTTGATTAGATGAACAGGTATTGGACGATTGATTATTGGATGACTGATTAGATAAACAGGTATTGGACGATTGATTATTGAATGACTGATTAGATAAACAGGTATTGTATGATTGATTATTGGATGACTGATTAGATAAACAGGTATTGTATGATTGATTATTGGATGACTGATTAGATAAACAGGTATTGTATGATTGATTATTGGATGATTGATTAGATAAACAGGTATTGTTTGATTGATTATTGGATGATTGATTAGATGAACAGGTATTGGACGATTGATTATTGGATGACTGATTAGATAAACAGGTATTGTATGATTGATTATTGGATGATTGATTAGATAAACAGGTATTGTATGATTGATTATTGGATGATTGATTAGATGACCAGGTATTGGACGATTGATTATTGGATGATTGATTAGATGACCAGGTATTGTATGATTGATTATTGGATGACTGATTAGATAAACAGGTATTGTATGATTGATTACTGGATGACTGATTAGATAAACAGGTATTGTTTGATTGATTATTGGATGACTGATTAGATAAACAGGTATTGTATGATTGATTATTGGATGATTGATTAGATAAACAGGTATTGTTTGATTGATTACTGGATGACTGATTAGATAAACAGGTATTGTTTGATTGATTATTGGATGACTGATTAGATAAACAGGTATTGTATGATTGATTATTGGATGATTGATTAGATAAACAGGTATTGTTTGATTGATTACTGGATGACTGATTAGATAAACAGGTATTGTATGATTGATTATTGGATGATTGATTAGATGACCAGGTATTGGACGATTGATTATTGGATGATTGATTAGATGACCAGGTATTGGACGATTGATTATTGGATGACTGATTAGATAAACAGGTATTGTATGATTGATTATTGGATGATTGATAAGATAAATAGGTATTGTATGATTGATTATTGGATGATTGATTAGATGACCAGGTATTGGACGATTGATTATTGGATGATTGATTAGATGAACAGGTATTGGACGATTGATTATTGGATGACTGATTAGATAAACAGGTATTGTATGATTGATTATTGGATGATTGATTAGATGACCAGGTATTGGACGATTGATTATTGGATGATTGATTAGATGACCAGGTATTGGACGATTGATTATTGGATGATTGATTAGATGAACAGGTATTGGACGATTGATTATTGGATGATTGATTAGATGAACAGGTATTGTATGATTGATTACTGGATGACTGATTAGATAAACAGGTATTGTATGATTGATTATTGGATGATTGATTAGATGACCAGGTATTGGACGATTGATTATTGGATGATTGATTAGATGAACAGGTATTGGACGATTGATTATTGGATGACTGATTAGATAAACAGGTATTGTATGATTGATTATTGGATGATTGATTAGATGACCAGGTATTGTTTGATTGATTACTGGATGACTGATTAGATAAACAGGTATTGGACGATTGATTACTGGATGATTGATTAGATGAACAGGTATTGTATGATTGATTATTGGATGATTGATTAGATGACCAGGTATTGTTTGATTGATTACTGGATGACTGATTAGATAAACAGGTATTGTATGATTGATTATCGGATGATTGATTAGATAAACAGGTATTGTATGATTGATTATCGGATGATTGATTAGATGACCAGGTATTGTATGATTGATTACTGGATGACTGATTAGATAAACAGGTATTGTATGATTGATTATCGGATGATTGATTAGATAAACAGGTATTGTATGATTGATTATCGGATGATTGATTAGATGAACAGGTATTGTATGATTGATTACTGGATGATTGATTAGATAAACAGGTATTGTATGATTGATTATCGGATGATTGATTAGATAAACAGGTATTGTATGTTTGATTACTGGATGACTGATTAGATAAACAGGTATTGGACGATTGATTACTGGATGATTGATTAGATGAACAGGTATTGTATGATTGATTATTGGATGATTGATTAGATGACCAGGTATTGTTTGATTGATTACTGGATGACTGATTAGATAAACAGGTATTGTATGATTGATTATCGGATGATTGATTAGATAAACAGGTATTGTATGATTGATTATCGGATGATTGATTAGATAAACAGGTATTGGACGGCTCCTCAAACAGAGAAAATGATTGAAATGGCTAAATGAACACATTGACATGCGTACAGTCGCCACTTACTGTATTAATATTATTTGATTTTATTCTAATATCAGTGCTTCTCTGAGCACATAAACACTTACGGAGCAGATAACCAGCTGTTTAAATCACAGTACTGTGCGTTAGTCTTAAAGGTAATTAAAGCCTTAATTCTGAGGGATCGAGAGAGAAACAAAATTGGATCCAAGAAAAATGCCGGAGGGCCAGTCGAGGCTCTCTCACTGAACCCCGGCTATTTTTAAGTGTAGTTGTTTTGAAGCACCTCTCGCTCAGAGAAAGAAGCAGCGCCGTCTGTGCTGGTGTGAAATTTCAAAACAGTCAGTTTTGTGGAGGAGAATACACTCATTATCTCTCCGTCTCACACACACACACACACGCACACACACACGCACACACACACACACGCATTATTCTCATCCGCAGAGAATTCGTCAGCGTGAATGACGCAATTCACTCCCTGCCAAGTGAAGTAGGGCTGTGAATTGGCGTCAAGTGTTTGTGATGTGATGCTAGTCTTTGATCAACCTGTAGAACATTAATGTAAACATGTATTCGTTTCATGTCAACTTACATATCTGTCGCTTTTATTTCATTTTTATTCAAGCGAATCATCATGCTTACCGTATTTAAGCTCTGTAAGTAAAGTAGGAACACTCTTATTTCAGTAGGACGTTTTGGTTGGAAACAAAGGGGTTAAAATCTTGAAAAATCTGTCCAATCAGGACGGCAGATACAGCCAAGCGAGCTCTCCTATTGGTTAGGGCTTCAGGAGTGGAACTGAAGGCCGTACATGTTAGATTAACTGCTTACATATCACTGCGGTCAAAACCTCGTATCTCCAAAATTGTAACTTTACAGGAGAAGGAAAAAACCTACTTTACTTTTAATGGAAGTCAATGGAACCAGACGTCCTTCCAAGTCTCCAAGACTCAAATCAGTATAAAAAAGTGAAACATTAATAATAAAAATACATAAATATGCAATAAAAAATATAACACACTAATTAAAACATAGCTAAAATGTTAAGTTTAATAAAATCAAATCAAAAGATTGAGATTATTGTACGGATGTATCTGAAAATCATGCATGCTAGTATTTCAGAAGGTGAGAGCTACGTCCAGCAGCAGATAAGACGCACATAGGCTTTATTCAGTGGTCAAAAGCGGAGGATGTTGGGTTCCCTGCGTGTGTAAATCCGGTTCTCTCATTAAAGTTAGTGGGCGTGCTATAGCATTAGCATCTTGTGTTAGCATGGCACCACTGCAGCTCGTGGCGGGGCCGAAGGTCAGCGCTGGACATTGTGTCTGTGCACAGAGGACTGATTGTGTGTGAGTCTAAAGCTGGAAACATCCTCTGTTCCAGTATTTATAAAACAGCAAATATCCCAACATCCTTGGTGTTTTCTGTGGCCTTCTGTATGTTTTGCTCTTTTTGTTCTTAGAAACACGTTTTTAATGCAAAAATAAACATTTACTCATTTTAGCCCTCGTTATACTACATTACCCAGAATGCCCATGATCCAAACTGGCCCAGAAAGTGCTACTAGCATCTTTAAAAGCGCATTTTCTCATGTCTTTCACTGGAGTTACTGACTGTCATCGGTGCTCCACATAATAAAGGAAACACCAGAGACGTTTTTAATGATCAATGCATTTTACAGAACATCAAACCACACACTGTCCATCAGGGAACGTCCACTAAAATATGGAATTTAATCCATTTGTGTTTCTGTTTTTTCACAGTGACCTCAGAATAAAGTCGGTCACACCAGTGACGTCAGCTAGAAGCTTCATATGAGATCATGAGCTGAATGAGAAGATCTCTGAGAACTGAGAGACACAGTGGACTCACCATGAGCTTTTCTCCATAGATCCTCAGAAAACAGGTCGAAGGAGGTCGAGTGACGTCATCGGTGTGACTTTTATTTCAAAATAAGAGACGCAGTAACACCAGAGACACGACTCCTGGGGACTTTTATTATAGATTTTATACTATTTATTTGCCTTTTGTTTTCTTTTTTGTCATTTAGATCATATATTCCACAGTCATGTGTTGATTATTGTAGTTAAAATTGCAGAAAAACATCACTCATGTCCTCAGCCGTCACACACGACTGTGGGGACGAGCTCTTCTGAGGGTCTCGGAATTCACTATGAGTGATTCATAAACCAACATTGCTCAATTGGCTCAGGGTAAAATTATTAAAATGACATTGTTTTATTTCAAAACGTGAATAAATTGTAACCCTAACATGGTTTTTAAAGTGTATAATATCTCTAAACGCTCGGGACACAAAAATGTTTCTGTCGAACGACCAAAACAAGTAATTATAAGGACCTACTTCAGAAATGTTTATAAGTATTGCTGTAGACCTTTTTATGAGGAAAATTCCCAGAGGCTTGCAATGATTCCACATGCAAGCCAACACCAGTGGCGTTAGCACAAAGCCTGCAGCCATAGCGCCTGATCAAGCATCTGTCGCTGCCTTTGACCATGTTAACAATGTCCGGCTTAAGAAAAATCTAAACTACTGCATCGCCACTGCGTTCTGAGCACCGCTTTCCACTTGAAGCACTGCCTTTTCCAGGCATTAGCACTGGCAGTGGTGCTGGCGGCTGTAGCACTGGATTGTTTTTCCTCGTTTATCGTCTGTGAGAATGACATGTTGAAATGGGATGATGCTCAGACTGAGCTGTTTGGTATGAGAGGGGATTTAAGGACGGCAGGCTGATCCTGTTGATCCTCCACCTCTCTCCCTTTCAGGGCAGCTAACGCTAACGGTCTAAGCAGTCGGGTTACAGCTCCACGCTTCAAAACGTAGAAACATCCCAGATCTAGGATTAAAAAGACGCTGGATGTTATAATGAGGACCGCGTCAGCGTCCCAGGATACACCCGGCAGACTTTCAGCACCTTAATATTCAGCACCACACTTTACATGAACCACAGCAATCTCTGAGCAATCTATTCAGCTCGGTTTATTCTGTGGAGAGAGGTAAATCAGCAGTGATAGCCCACCTCTCAGTCTTAATTCTACAATATGAAGACTAGAACAGACGGCTATTCAATAAAACAAATGTCCAGCTAACAGTAGCATTGGCATTGTCCTGTCACACAATGCTATCTGGCCTCTGGGCCCTATTCACTTGCTTTTGTTTACTTGATGAGGTCATTTGTTTATTACAATACGTCTCAGTCTCCCAAGAGTGACTTCACACCCTTTCTTGAATGGTTTTACCATAGATATACAGACCTAGATGCTGTCATGGCGTGTCATCGGCGCCGCCATATTGGGGAGGTCAACATCGCTGCTGGACTGCATTCAGTGCCATTACAGAGCGGCAGTTTAAGAAAGATACTGTCCAAAATTCCACTGTTTCAGGAATATCGCTCTCAGAAAGTGGGATAGGATTATATATCAGAGGGAGCGCAGTGATCCACGCTCACGTCTGTGTGGTGTTTATGTGTAGATACGGTCGTGTGTTCAAAGAGGCCCAGAGGACCTGCTGATGTGATGGTTTTTCCTCTGGTTTTATATTAAGCTGATTTCATTTAATCATCTATTCAGGGGGTCTGAACTCCATGTAGTAGTTATTTGTTTACAGTGATGGTTAAAGCTTTGTAGCGGTAAGTTACACACACATCTTCTAAGCCGCTTCTCATTCTGGAGCCTATCCCAGCTGTTATTGGCCAAAAGGCAGGATACACACAGGACGCAATGCCAGTCCATCGCAGGGCAGACAGACAGGTTCACACCTTTAGCACGTTATAACGGCCTGTCTTTGGACTGTGGGAGGAAACCAACACAGACAGAACACGCAAACTCCACGCAAAGAGGACCCTGGTTGCCTGGCCGGGGACTCGAACCCAGGCCTTCCTTGCTGTGAGGCGACAGTGCTACCCACCACGCCGTCCACAGTAAGTTATAGCGTTCCTTAATCTGTGTAGATGTTCATGACAGATCAACGTTCGTGCCGTCTTACAAAGAGCCGAAGTTAGATTCTTATTTTTCAGCTTCTTGTTTGATTTTTCCCATGACTGCTGCACCATTTAGGAAAACAGGAAAACTTAAACAAGACGCTGGCGAATAGGAAGCCGACTTTAGCCTCATCCTTCTTACTGTGTTTGGGGGGGTTGTTTTATTTTTAAGTGTATTAAGATTAGAAGTGATTCACCCATTGGTTGATCTGCTGATGTTTATTTTGTTGTTGTCGGAACAAAACCTTGTATCTCCGTTTTTGTCGTTTTTCAGTTTTTGACTTAATTTAAAAGAACTTATCGCCCTTTACATAGTGTGTAAATTTCATGATGAATGGACCAAAAGAAATGACCTAAAATGACTTGCAAAGAAGTCCGGTTCCACTGACTTCCATTAAAAGTATTTTTTTTTACAAATTTAGAGATACGAGGTTTTGTTCCGACGACAGTGATATGTTTATATGCCTCATTGAGCGCTAGACTGTTGGGTGTTGTGGTTCCAGGCTCAGTAATACGAGGTATAAAATAACAGAATATTTTCCAACCACCTGAAAAGCCACTACTGTACAGGCATGAAACTGAGGCCCAAATCTGACCCAATCAGGCCCGACTGGTACCGCTGACACCCGACCTGCGTGCATATCCCTTCAAATAAACATAGAAATCACTACTTAACAATCAATCATTAGAAAACAAACCTGAGCTCAGTGCTGCACATGAAAAATCGCCCCAAACTCGGCTCGAAACCTTCTATAATGAACCTGTCGAGCTCAGACTTGCGTTCTATGAGCTTAAAAATTTGGGTTTATTATAACACTTTATACTGGGACCAGATCCAAAATCCCATTTATAATAGGGCCTTGTTAAAAAAAAATAATAAAAAAAAAAAAGATCTGAAAAATGAAAAAAAAAAACACAAACTTTTCTAAATAAACAATTCAAGGGAACAAATGTACAGATCTGCACTCATGGTGTGAAGATCCCAATGAAAGGTCATATGAAAACAATGGCTAACCACAGCTGAAAGGAAGTGAGAGAGAAAAGGAGGAGGAAATCAGGCCCTGCCTGAGTTATATCCTCAGATATGAACAAAGACGTGAGAAACGCAGCCGTTCTGCGTTCACCCGGATCGTCGGCCAGGATACAAAACAGACCTAAAGGTTCACTGCATCAAATCTTTAATGATATCATTTATTAGACTGAATATAACTTTATTCCATAGTTTACACATGAATGTTTGGCCAAAACAAAAACTGAACGCTTTAAAAATCCAAAAATTGTGACTCTACTTTGTTTACACTGTGCATCTTTTTGGTTTTGGTGAACTTGAAAATAATCTGTATAAAATCTGCATTAGTCCAACATCACACTGCAGAAATTCTAGAATCAGAATCAGAACCGAGCTTTTTTATTGGCCACGTTTGCTGAGGCATCCAAAGAATCAGACAGATGCTCATATGTAGAGAATAACATAAAACTATAAAAATAAATAAAATGTATTTATTTTTATAGTTTCCTGCCATCACTCACACATACACACACACACAAACACACACACACACACACACACACACACACACACACACACACACACACACATATATAAAAATATACGCACACACTCACTCACACATGCATATACCAGTAAACCATACATCACTGAATATCTTGAAGAATTAAAGTGTACTAACATTTTATTACCGTCTTCACCAGACGGTTTGTGGGGCAGTCGTGGGCTGGAGGTCAGGGATCCGGCCCTGTGACCGGAAGGTTGCCGGTTTGATCCCCAAGTGTGTGTGTGTTCACTAGTGTGGATGTGGTGTTTCACTTCACGGATGGGTTAAATTCGGAGGTGGAATTTCCCCGTTTGTGGGATCAAAAAAATATCACTTAACTTAAAATCAGCCCACGGGACTAAATGGCCAAGTTCCAGCTGACCTGTCCACTGGTTGCCTGTCCAGCTAGAAGGCGGCAACTGAAAACAACCCTTTTGGCATAAAGGCTGCGCCACTGGGTCAGATTAATGCACCGTTAATGCTAACCAGCTTAGCACCAATCCACTTATCTGGGGAAGCACCAGTAAACCAGCCTAGTTTGTGTCCCAGTTCAGCCTGATCACAAAGCTGGTGCTGGACGAGCCCTGAGCACAAGGCTACTGCAGCTGTTAGCCTTGCTAGCTGGATGCTCTGATAAACTGCTAGCCAGCAGGCTCACAGCACAAGGCCAAAGCCTCACAGTCGCCTCCGCTGAGGATTCTTTCCCGGCCTCGGGAGACGTCTGTTTGCTGGCAACAGCACTTAAAATACCAGAGGGAGGTAGCATGTGTATGATTTTGACCCTAAGTGTAGCAATGAGCTCGTCTTCCTGAGAGAATCTGCTCACTGGCACCTTTAATGCCCCGAAGGAGTCGGTTCAAGCGCGAACGTTTAGATTACACAATTATACTGCTGGCGATCTGATTAGTCAGCGGTTTGATTTGCTAGAATTTTCATCTAAAGTGGATCAAGATCTAAATAAGAGCTTCTCAGACACATCTCTGTGAACAAAGCAGCAGCCCGAGGTTTCCAAACCTTTCCATGACCTCCTGTAGCTGTCGGTGTCTCACAGGGAGGCGCTGCTTTGAGACAGGGCTCAACCGCTAAGCCCTTACATTGCAGTTTGCCCTGGGACATTTTTCTGGGTCACTTGGGCGAGAGCAGGGTGCCAACACCGACGGCAAACCTCCTCATCCACTTACACAGCGCAGCGTAAGGCCTGAATGTGTGTCAGTCGGACAGAACACGAGCTCTACCAGCGTCTGAGCTCAGCGTCCGAGCACACAGGTGAATAAACTGCTACTGTCTGACCAAAACCCTCATATCGGCATTTCTGTCGTTTTTTGATGTCATTTGAAAAAGCCCGATGCCCTTTACATTATGGGTGAAGTTTGTGATGACTGGACCAAAAGAAACGGCCCAAAACTCCTCCTAAATTCTGGTTCCATTGACTTGCATTAAGAGTAAAGTCGGTTTTTCCCTTCTCCTCTAAATCTAGAGTTTTGCAGGTATGAGGTTTTGTTCTCACAGCAGTGATCTGCTCCACAGATCAGGCTAATGTACATCTTGCATGCAGATCTTTAAACTGGCCCAAAGCAGAAAAAGCAGAGAGCCTTTAAACGGTTTCCCAGCACCCCCCCCAAAAAAGCTACAAACACAAGTGACAGTTTTCTCTTTTTATTTGCATACAAAACAAATTTGTGCATTCCAAGGTTCGAACTTATACAAAAAAAACGTAAAAAAAAAAAGGAAACAAACACCGCATGACTCGAAAGCATTTGACACAAGTCAACCCAGGTCAAGCCCGAGATAGTGAACGTGTAGGTCCCTGGAAGTTGTCGCTCAAACTTGGCCCCGCCCCCTCCTCTCAACACCCAGTGTGTCTGAGGCTGAAGCGAAATTTCGCTTCCATGCTATCTGCACTGCTGCTTCCTCTTCTTCCGCCGCACGAAACATCCGACAGCTTTCGCGGTGGTGCGTTCTCTAATATTTAAAAACACAACATTTAAAAAAAAAAAAAGAAGAAAAAAGGGAAGGAGGTACGGGGCGTCACGGGGCTGTACAGTCACTTATTCGTTCGTTTTTTTTGGTTTCGTCCAATCAGAATGCAACTTGGGTTTGTCGAATTGGCTTTTTGTCGTTTCCCCCCATTACAAAGTTAACAGCTAAAAGGTGAAAAAAAGAAGGCAATGTGGAATGTACAGTGCATAGTGGAGTCTTGAGGTGGGGCTTCATGATGAGCCCGCCTGCTTCTCCTGTTCAATGGCTGGAAAGGAAAAAAAAAAAAAAAAATTAATCATTTTCTACCTCATTTGTGATTAAATAGACATTACATACATATCACCACAAACCTAAGTGCACACAGACGACTAAACATTAAATTCAGTCCAACAGGCCACACGAAGGCACTCACTCTCTTTTGACGGCAAAGGGTTTTTCTCCTGGGTCTCTGTCTTCTTCAGCTTGGTCTTGTCGAAGCTGGTGACTTCCTCCAGGTTTGGCTTGTCAGACATGTTCACGATTGGTCTGAAACAAAGAGAACATGTTGAACGTCTCGTCTCGGTCCTCCAGAGCCCCAAAACTGACCTGCGACCTCAAAACTTGGCCCAATTTATACCCCACTACGTTTCCTAGCACGGCCAGCATTTCCAGAGGCCGTACTTCAAGTCTTATTCCTTTAAAATGCATTCAAGACAAACAATGAAGACATCTGGACACATCTGCCCATCCGCCACTCAGATGGACTCTCCCTGCAAAAGCCGTCCAGATTTCAGAAACGAACCACCACATTTCCATGCATGCCCACATCTCACACGACTGCATGCATCCGTACGGCTGCTGCATGTTTCCATGCGTGCTGCTGGACTGGGCGCAGCTGCCCGAACAAAGAGCGGACGACCCCGCGCAGCTGTTGTCTGATGCACAGTGACGAAATCTTCCTTTTCAGCCACTAATAAGCTGCCGTGCTTGCTATAAAGCGGGCACTGGTGCTTGAACTGCAGTCCTGCTCCAGGAAGGCCCAAAAAGAAAGCCAGAAAATACAACGGTGCAGCCTTAAATGCGGCCAGGCGCAGGCTGCTAGTCAAACTCATGCATATTAACAGTACGTGGTGATGTAGGGGAAGCTGAAACAGCATATAAAGTGCACTTACCAGGTGGCTGCAGATAGAACAGGTGATGTGGCCTTCTCCAGATAAGACTGCACTGTGAGAGAGGGGAGCTCAGCACCGCCTTATATAGTGGCCGTATGCAAACGAGGGGCGTGACGTCACACCCGCCGATTTCGAAATATCCGCGCACAGGAAAACAATGCCGTCGTGAGACGCTTTGAAATGTGCATTTGTGTTAAAAGGAGAGTCGATAGTTGTGACTGAGTTTTTTAAAAATACGTGTTTTTAAGCACAAAAGGGCACGACGTCATCACTGCACAGTACCGAGTGGCCAACGCCCTCTGCGCGGCTGAAAGGCTGTGAAGCAGTGACACCTGGCGGCCGCTGGTGGTACTGCAAATAGCATTGTGTTTGTTCCATAATACTCCAGCTGATGATTCCCAGCTCCAGATCTGTAGTCCACCTGCGCTGCATAGTATTGTTTTCCTGCTCTGGCACACCGGATTCAGCTCTGGAGTGACTTATGACGTGAAAACAAACACAAATCTGTACAGATGGAACTTCAGGGCTGGAGCTGGAAACACCCACGGGAATATTTTGGGAACATTCGCACCGTTTTACACTATGATTTCATGCAGAAGTGGTTTATTTCTATAGTTTTTTTGGTATTTCCTTGTATTAGAATTAACTTAATTATAACTTATAGGTTACACATTAATGCAGTCTTCTTCTAGTGCTACAAGTACACCGGTCAGGCGTAACATTCTGACCACCTCCACGTTTCTACTCTCACTGTCCACTTTATCAGCTCCACTGACCGTATAGCTGCTCTCTGTAGTTCTACAGTTACAGACTGTAGTCCATCTGTTTCTCTGATACTCTGTTACCCTGTTCTTCAGTGGTCAGGACCCCCATGGACCCTCACAGAGCCGGTTCTATTTGGGTGGTGCACTGCAGTAACACTGACGTGGTGGTGGTGTGTTAGTGTGTGTTGTGCTGGTGCGAGTGGATCAGACACAGCAGTGCTGCTGTTTTTAAACACTGTGTCCACTCACTGTCCACTCTATTAGATGCTCCTACCTCCTACCAGTCCACCTTGTAGATGTAAAGTCAGAGACGACAGCTCATCTGCTGCTGCACAGTTTGTGTTGGTCATCCTCTAGTCCATCATCAGTGGTCACTGGACGCTGCCCACAGGACGCTGCCCAAAGGACGCTGCCGGCTGGATATTTTTGGTTCTCAGTCCAGGAGCGACACTGAGGTGTTTAAAAACTCCAGCAGCACTGCTGTGTCTGATCTACTCACACCAGCACAACACACACTAACACACCACCACCACGTCAGTGTTACTGCAGTGCTGAGAATGACCCACCACCCAAACAGTACCTGCTCTGTGAGGGTCCATGGGGGTCCTGACCACTGAAGAACAGGGTAACAGAGTATCAGAGAAACAGATGGACTACAGTCTGTAACTGTAGAACTACAGAGGGGAACTGAACGGTCAGTGGAGCTGATGAAGTGGACAGTGAGGTGGTCAGGATGTTACGCATGATCGGTGTGTGTATTACCACTGTTACAATAAAAAGGCAATAAATAAGGCACAGTAATTGATGTAATTGATTGGGGGGGGGGGGGGCAAAGACAATCCAATCAATTACTGAATAACATTTCACAGCTCGTCAGCCCACAATAGGAAACTCACATGAAACATTACAGATTCTTATGCAAATTAACGTGTCTTTAATTGACAAGATGCATAAAGATTTGCATGATTGCTTTTAGGAATTTTGTGCAAATATGACAGGATGATAAACACAATAGGAATCTTGTGTTAACCTCAGTTTTAACACATAAACAACAGGAGAAAGGAAAGAAGGAATGAATGAATGCAGTTCAAACGTTTTTTGCTGGAAATTAAACTTTAAACTTTAAACATTCAGTTTCATTTTTGAATCGGCATCAGCAGAAGTCAAATTACTGTAAATAAAATATGAAGCAAAAATACTGAAAACACAAGAGGAAACTCGCAGCTTTCACACAGACAGCTGAACGAACGAACCCGTGGTCTAAAGGTAAAAACAGACCAGGCCTCGTTCTGCCCTGGCCTGTTTCAGCCGAGCTGCCGTCAGCGTCGGCGTACACTGCAGGAATATTATAGGATTATTCAACGTATTTAAACACGTTGAACACTTAGTAAAAGTAAACGTATTGATCTGACCTGCTGCAGCGACATGAGCCGAGCGGAACTCTCAGATCACCAGGAACTATATTTCATTTTTCAGTTAATTTCTACTGTTTGAGCAGATTTCAGCTGGGTTTACACACCGTTGGCACTTCTAGACCCTTTTTCTCTGTAATGGCATGTTTTATCCTTTATTATTCTAATTTAATCTTTAATTTTATTTTTATTATTTCAGTAGCTTTCAGCTCAGTTTAATCACAGCATCTCTGGCCTTTCTTCTCTGCACTTTATTATCCATTATTATCCTAATTTAATTTTTAATTTGTTTTTTAATTTAACAGCTTTCTTTTCTAAATCTATTGTTTTAATCCTGTTTTTAATTTTTATTCTCCTTAATGGCTTTTAAATGTATTTTCTCATTTGTAAAGCGCTTTGAATGACAGCAGCGTATGGAAGGTGCTCTGTAAATAAACTTGCCTCATCTAGTATTAATCATAATAGTGATTATATTTTTAAATTGCCATATTCTGTTAGAAATCTGCTTTTTTGAAGACAGAACCAAGCAGTAAGTGGAATAATCCTACAATTCAATACAACAATCTGAAAGTGAGAAATATTACAGTATATCAGCCAGACTTCAGCTGACTTCCTCTGCTGAGACAGTTTTCCAGTAGAACTGGCTCCCAGTTCAGTCTTCCTCCCTCCTGCTGTTGCTGGTGAAGTATCTGGAGTAGAGTTGGCTGTACATGGCGGTGTTCTCCACCCGGATGGCGTTCCGCAGACCCTGCCAGAACCACGGTTCTGCAGCTGGCGCCCGTGGCCACTCAAGGACACTTCGGCCACACAGGCGCCGCCGCAACCGCAGGAAGTGAGAGTTCTGGAGAACGGGCTCCAGCAAGATCAGCACAATCACATCCTCGCTTTCCTCCAGCAGCCTCTGGTGGGCCAGGTACACTGCCATCCTGAAAGAGCCACTGTTGACGTAACTGCGCGTGAGCACAAAGACGGTCTTGCGGCTCTGCTGGATACTCTGGGTCATGTTATCCAGCAGGGGGCAGCCTGGCACCCAGTCCCGCTCCTCCAGGCACACGGGTAAGTACCGCTCCCCCTGCTCCTCCAGCTGTACCCTGAGATGGTTCAGGACCCATTCGGACACCAGCGGGTCTTTAGTGTCGTAAGTCACGAAGGCATCGTAGATGCTGTCCACAGAACTCAGGTACTGGTATCCTTTGAATTTGGCTTTCAAATAGAAGAACAAGTAAGAAACATCCCAGTAGAACAAATGCATTATGGTTGAGATGAAGGTGATGCAAATAATGAAGAAGGTCGTGAAGAAGTAGATCAGGAAGGCAACTTTGTCGTTGATGCATTCCTGGATGTCGAAATGTACCACTGCTTTCCCTTTGACAGATTCAGGCATGTTGCATTTCACAGAGGTGACAAGTTCTGGGATCGCCACATCACTGTGACCGATCCAAAGGATGAAGTACATTATGTCACATGTACAGCGGAAAGGGTTACCGTGGAGCCACAAAGTGCTCAGGTGGTTCTGCTCCTGGTCCGGGAAGGTGGACATATTGATGACGGCCAGTCTGTTCTGGCTGAGGTCCAGCCGCTTGAGATTCACCGCGCCGATGAGAAACCCGTCGGTCAGTTGAGAGATCCTGTTGTGCCTGAGGTCCAGATACTGCAGGTAGGGGGTGCTCACGCTTATGTTATTGGATACATTTGTCAATCTGTTGTAACTAAGAATGAGCTCCTCGAGTTGTGTGAACCTTTTCATCAAAGTCCAGTTGAAATTCGTCAGAGAATTGTGGGCCAGTCTGAATTTCTTGATCGTGTCAGGCAGGTGGGCGTAAACTCTCTCGGGGATATCCGTCAGCTCATTGTGCGAGATGTCGAGGTACGTCAGGTTTGTCAATGATTCGAAAAGCTTGTCGTATGTTTCGTCTTTCCATAACTTCTGGAGCTTATTGCCCTGGAACTGGAGCTCGTTGAGAGAATCGCTGTACATCTTCTTTGTGGTTAAGGTAAAGATGCCATTAGAGCTCATATTTAGGACTCTCAGCTTGGGCAACGTCTTTAAAAAACATAGATTATGGGTAACTCCAGGCACAGTAAAATAATGTGTGTTGAAGCTGAGGTCCAGCACCTCCAACTCTTCCAACTCTTTAAAGGCGTTATCGTAGGCCAAATCAATTTTGTTGTAAGACAAGTCTAGATATTTCAGCTGGGGCAAAGCTGTGAATTCGGACCCATTCGGAGCTGCCGCAAAGCCGTTCCTGGACAGGTTGAGGCAGGATATGTTCTCATATCCTTTAAACTGCTCAGGGGCGATGAAGAAGAGATTGTTCTTGCTTAGATCCAGCACACGACCAGCATTGTAACACTCAGGTTTGACAAGTTGGTTTGACACCTCAAAATTTTGTTCCTTTTTGGAGCTGGACCCTGACAGTCCAGGAAGGGTGAAGACTGAACCAAAAGTGCTGCCCAACTGCCCAACCTCAGAGGTGCTAACAGGATAAAGTCGGTTTTCTGAAAGGTACAGCAGCTTCAGACTCTGAAACTGCCTGAAGAGGTCTGACTTGGCACGTACAATGAAATTTATCCCTAAATCCAGCACCGACAGATTTTGCAGGTTGTAAAGTGGACTCAGAGTTTCACTATTGATTTCTTTGAAAACCAAACCTTGAATGTGGAGGACCTTAAGAGAGGTCAAGTTTGCAAAAGTAGGTGCTAGTCTCACAGACTGGGGATAAGCCTTCAGGTCATAGTTAAACGAGAGATCAAGTTTCTTCAGTAGCGGCAGATTCATTAAAAAATGTCCACTCTCAATTTCACCCATCAAGAAATTGAATGAAAGGTAGAGTTGCTGAAGCTTGAATATGTTATCAAACCATGCTTTCTTCATGTAACGAATAGAGTTCCCAGCAAGGTGCAGCAAATTAAGGTCCTGGAGATTGTCAAAAGCTCGTTCGTGTATCTCAATAGAACCATTCCGACATGGGATGCAGGGATATGGAGCGTTATGGCACCGGGGGCAGTTGCCCTGGATTTTAAGAATCAATAGATTTCGCAGATCTTTGAAATCATCCTCCCCAATATACGCGATGCTATTGGAAGCGAGTTCAAGCGTATTTAAGGAGACGGGCAATCCTCTGGGAACGTGCGTTAGATTATTGAACGACAGAGACAACTCCTTTAACTTGGTAAGGT
Organism: Pygocentrus nattereri; assembly: GCF_015220715.1. Classification (NCBI taxonomy): domain Eukaryota; kingdom Metazoa; phylum Chordata; class Actinopteri; order Characiformes; family Serrasalmidae; genus Pygocentrus; species Pygocentrus nattereri. Next base: position 47,876,949 of record NC_051216.1, read on the forward strand.
TGGAAAAGCTTCCATGTTCAATTGTAAAAACTCTCGAACAAACATTCCAGTAGTAGCAGTTTCTGGACAGGTTGAGATAGAACAAGGCCGTCGTGTTGGAGAAGCTGGTAGCATTTAGTGAGGTGATTCTGTTTTCTATCAAGCTCAGATATTTCAGGCTCTTCGAAAGCTGTTCGGGCACGTGTGTCAGACCAACTCCGCTGAGCTGTAGCTTCTTTAGACTCGTCATGTTTGCAAAAACTCCTGCTGTGATGTTCACGTCGTTATTTTTATTCATCCAGTTGAGATTGAGGTCCGTCAGCTTTTGCAGCTTGCCCATTTTAACCAGCGTTAAATTCTGGATTCTGTTCTCAGACAGATCGAGGCTGGTGGTGTTTGTGAAAACGTCTGGCACCTCTTTCAGTCCCCGACTGTGGCAGTCGAAGACCACTGTTCCTTTGGTGGTGTTCTGGCTCACATCACATGGCTGAGACTTCAGGAATTTCTTGTCCAGATCGTTGGGGTCTGGGCTGACTGGGAACGCCACCGTCACCCAGCATGCGAGCTTAAACCAGTATGCAGCAGCGTCCTGTAAGTGTATGCATAGGAGAACAACTGAACTGGGCAACTTTTCAATAACACTTCACTTGAACACTTGAATACTTAACACTGATATAACCATGCCATAAACATGTCATGTGCTGTTATGACAGATATCATAATGTTTAATGTTATGAAAGCTTATATCACATGCTATTTTTTGTTAACGTACACTCTAGTTAGTCATCACAACATCAAACATTAGTAAAAATACCAGTAATGATAACATGACACTTTCTGGACATAATCTGTAATAATAACATACCAGAAATGCCATTAGATGTTTAATGCATGGTTATGTCAACGTCATGTAGTAGCATTTAACCTCTTAAGGTTTATTTCATACTATGGCTTATTATTCAGTAATTACAGAGACTTCAATGCAAACTAATGCTTAGTTTGTTCTTAGGTTATAGAAGTGTGAAATAAAACAGGCTTGTTCATTTCGATTTATTGCTACCATTTTTTTTCAGTTAATAGATGAATAAAGAGACGGAAAAACAAGTCTTTTAAGAGCATGAAGCTTGATCACAGTCAGGGCAAACACATACCATAACAAGCTCGTTTTAATAATCGCTATTTTCAGAAATCAGATAAAGATAAAAGACAAATATGCTGCCTTACCATGTTAGCGATGCTCCATATATAATTCCTGCAGATTTACAGGACTCTAACGACTGAATGAGTGGTGCCGCGATATTCACAGAGAGCTGCCTCGATAAAAAAGGAAGTTTAACTGCCAGCAGCAGTGTCTCTAGTGTATGTGTACATATCTATACATGTACACATATATGTCTATCTAGATAGGTACCGAGGTCTTCGCCTCCTGGCCATTCACATGCATTCAGTGTTCTGTTTCCAGATCACACAGTTTATTAAACATAACTACCTGTTTAGGGAGTTTGAGGGACAGCTTATTGGTCAGACTCTGATCAGTGAGAGACCACAGAAGCTATTGTTTTATTTTTGCACCTCTAAGTGTCAGTACATAAGGGGAAGTGCTGTTGACTCACTTCCCTTTTCTCTAGCATATATGTATCAGTCACATGAAAGTGTAAACTGATTTCACTGAATTCTGCCCACAGCTGAGATGCTTGTTTTTCCATTGCATTGGTGATACAGACAGAGCAAAGATCAATTTTGTGTGCATTATTTTTGCTTGAACTGTAAGGGCTGAAGACTGAAGAGCAGGAATGGTTCATGACACTCAGAAAGCTGCAGAGGTCCTTATTTTGGACTGTAATGCTTTGATTTATTGTGCCATATAGTTCCTTGTGGTTGGTGTAAGGATCAATCAACACAACTAGGAGCCAGTCTGCAAAGAATTTATTATATACATGTTCAAAAACAAGATTTATTTTATTTGCTAAATTTAGCTGATATGGAAATAAAGTCATTCAGAGGGTTTGGTGTGAAACGGTTCAGACGTCTTTACAGTGGTGGTGATGGGAACCAGGCGTTGCCATGACGACAACACAGATACAGACACTTGAGTCTTCTGAGCTTATATGGAATGTTGATGATGGAAAACAGTGGAAAATCTGGAATAATGAGTTTTCTTTGGGGACTATTTTGCCGCACGGCGCCCTGCATGTCTCCCTCCACCATGAATGGAGTTGAAGTTCTATAAACTCTCATAAAACAGCGTCTCAGTCATCAGGCAGTGAATTCAGAACCAGCTCATGTAGGAACTTTCTGTAGGAGCTTTTAGAGGGAAGTCTGGTTCCCATCACCACCACTGGGAACGGTTCTGACTCGGTCAGTTTATCTAGAACAGAGCGTTTCACACCAAACCGCTCAGAATGACTGTTTACATCTTAACCACTTAAATATACAGCAATTTTGAAAAGTGACAGTCAGTGTATTTACTCTTTGAGATGAGCATAAGCCAGCAGTGATTTTTCCCAATCTGGTGCCAGAATTTACATTAAATGCTTTGAAAAAAGAGAAACACAATTAAAAATTCAGGCATTCTGATAAGTTTCATCCAACAGATGTCATTTTGTTAGATACTTTGAATAATAAATGGGGAATTTTGGTACTTTTCACGGGACATTCTGTTTCACACATTTTATGTGTGAGTCAAAAGAGAAACAACATTAAGATTCCAAATCAGAAAAACTTTCACAAAATGAGAAAATCGTCTTTAACCTGGCCACATAATAATTACAGCAATACTCATTTAATAATAATTAATTATAAAAACAGTTTGTTATATTAACTACAGAAGAATAAAAATTGCAAAAAAAATGATGTCTTGGTGAGTAAAAACTTCTTAAATCTAGTCAGTATATCTAACATTTCTCTTTTCTGTTCAAAGAATATTCTAAAATTATTTAAGCTACTGTATTTCGTATTTCTGAGTTGTTTTTCAGTTATTTTATCTAAACTGTCTTATTCAAATGGCCTATACATGAATACATTCTAAATAATAACAAGAAGAAATTATTGCTTGCAATAAGCAAAACTATCTGCTGGTAAAATTAGCCCTTTTCTAGATAAAATTCAAACATGAAAGTAAAGTAAAAACATATAAATATACATTGAGGCATCTTAAAATATTCTTATAGCACTTTCAAAATGGGATCTATTGGATATATTGACTAAATGCAAGATGATTTCACTTGCTACAAGATGAGTTTTACACTGAAAACATCTTCCTGAAGATCTCAACTGTCACAGAGTTTCCTGAAAGAGTTTATTGTAGTGCTGCTGGCTCTCCGCTGCCATGACATTCCTGACACAGAACCAAAAGTACCGCTGCGCCTGAGGGTTCCTCGGCCATTCAAGCACCGAGCGCTTGTACAGTCTCTTTCTGAGCCTCAGGTACTTGGAGTAAGCTGAGGAGAACTTCTCCAGGAAGATCAAGATGATGACGTCGTTCTTCTCGTCCACAAGCCGCTGGTGGGCCAGGTAGAAGGCCATCTTGAAGTGGCCACTCCGGATGAAACGGCTGGTCAAGATGAACACGGTACGCTTGCTGAGCTGGATGCTCTGAGAGAGGTTCTCAATGAGGGGGCATCCAGGAACCCAGTCACGGTCTTCCAAGCAAAGCTGGAGCTGTCGTTCACCTTGTTCTTCCAGTTGGACACGGAGCTCCTGCAGAACCCAGTCGCTCACGGCTTTGTCGGTTTTATCGTATACAATGAAAGCGTCATAGGCTGTGCTTTCTGAAAGGAGGCGACGGTAGCCCTTGATTTTGGCCAAACAGAAGTGGTAGATGTACCACACATCCCAGAGGAAGAGGTGGCTGGAGATGGACAACGTGAGAACACTTAGGATCACGGATGTTGTCAGGATACTCAGGATAATGGACAGGGAGCTGTGCTGGCAGGCTTGAAGGTTCAGAAAAATCACACTTTGACCTCGCTGAGTGCCCGGAGCAGCACAGTTGACATCAGTCGCCAGCCTGGGGATATTCACGGAGGTGCGATTGATCCATCTGACAAACCATGTGGCATTGCAAGAGCAAACAAACCTGTTGTTGTTCAAATGCAGGACCTGCAGATTGTCTCTGACCTCCTCTGGGAAGCTTGATTCTTCAATGTACTTGAGCTGATTGTAACTCAGATCTAAGTTTTTCAGGCTGAAAGCATCTTGGAGGAAATTAGGAGTAAGGCTTGCAATTTGATTCTTGCGGAGAATCAGCGTCAAAATAGATTTTGAACAGTTGGACAACTTTGCAGGCACTGTTGTCAAGAGGTTGCCACAAAGATCTAAGACCTTCAGGTTCTTGAGATATTTAAGACCCTCCCAGGTAAATGATTTCAGTTTGTTGTTTGCAATGTGTAATTCTGTGAGTGTTTGTGGCAAGCCTTGGAAAACCTGCTTGGGAATGAAGTTGAGGTTGTTATGAGAAATGTCAAGGGTTTTCAGATTCATTAGCTTTTGGAAGTAGTTGACATATCTCAAATCGCCATCTCTCCACAGCATGTCTAGACGGTTGCTTTTAAACTCCAGATGTTCCAGAGAGAAACTTTCCATCTCTGTGTTGGTGGATGTTGATATTTGATTGTGGTTCATTATTAATTTGGTCAGCTTGCTTAGATTCTTGGTGAAGTTCAGCATATGAGTTAAACCTTCAGCTTCAAAATAGTGGTTGTTGTAACTGATGTCAAGAATGACTAAATTGCTCAATTCCTGGAATGCAGTGGAGTACATCAGATCAAGGCGATTGTGGGAGAAGTCAAGGTACTGCAGATTCTTGAGATAAACAAACTCAGAACCATTTAAGGCCTGGCTCATAGCATTTCCTGATAGATTCAGGCACCTGAGCTCTTGAAGATTTAGAAATCTTGAATGCAAAAAGAAAATGTTGTTTCTGCTGATGTCCAAAGTTTTCCCAAAAGAACTGCACTGTGTGTAAAAAGGGCTCAGTGTCCCAAGTTCCTTATCCTTGTATTTGCAGCTGCGTGCATATTCATCATACCTGAAATAGTGAATCTCTCTCACTTCCCCACTTTGGTACTGAGCACCTCGCGACATTGGGGAAGTGTTGTCCTGTTTGGGAGCACCTTGTGCCATTGCCAAAGCAGCTGCAGGTCCAGCCTCGGAAGGAGATGATATTTTGTTGTCCGACAAGTTGATGATGTGGAAGTTTTTCAGCTCTGTAAGGATGCTTAAGTTTGTTATCTTTATGAAGTTTGTGCCAAGGTCAATCATCTCAAGTTTCTCCAAACTCGTCAAAGGGGAAATATCTTCACGTTTCAATTCTTGGAACACAAAACCTCTGATTCTCAGGATCCTGAGAGACTTGAGTGATGAGAAAGCTCTGGAAAGGTTTAGTGAAGATGGATATCTCTGAAGCTCATAGTTAAAAGAGAGATCTAGTTCTTCTAGAGAAGGCAAAGAATGAGGGAAGGAGGTACGTGTTAATGCTTTTGCCAGGAAATTGCTAGAGAGGTCTAACACCCGGAGATCTTTGCAGCTCTTAAACCATTCCCGTTGCACTGATGTGAGGGAGTTACTGTGGAGTCGAAGAATTTTCAGTTTTGTCAAATTCTGGAGGGCATTTTTATCAATTGCAAAAGCTGCATTGTTAGGGCAAGGAACACATGGAAAAGGTGCATTATAGCAGCGAGGACAGTTGCCACTCAAATCAAGGACCTCTAACTCTGTCAAATTCTGAAAATCCTTTTCCGTCACCCTGTGTATGTTATTGTTGTACAGGTACAGCTCCTTAAGACTGGATGGTAGTCTTTGTGGCACAGAGGACAGATTGTTTGACTTAAGTGAGAGCAAGGTCATTTTGTCAAGGTGCAAAAAGGCATCCTCCTCGATATGGTATGTCCTGTTGCACGGGTTTCGGAAGTAGCAGTTTTGACCGAGGTACAGAAACTCTATGTTGGGTATTTCTGTAAGATTTTCTTTCAGAATCGAGGAGATGCTGTTAACCTCGAGACTGAGAAGCACAATGTTTGGAGGAAGTCCTTTAGGTATGCTCGAGAGCTGATTTCCATCCAGGTAAAGGGACTTCAGGTTCTTAAGTTGCCAGAAGCTCCCGTTATCAATCATCACACTTTGCGTGCACATGCGATCCTTCGGGCCGACCTTGATGGGTACACAGTTGCAGCGCAGGTCAATTTCGGTGATATTGATGAGTTCTTGGAAGGAGGTGTTCTGAATGTGAGGAATGTGGTTGATGGTGAGGGTCAAGTTGGTGGTATTTGACGGGATCCCCATCGGGATTTTGGTCAGGCTTCTGCTGGTGCAGTCCACGGTCACTTCGGTTCCATTGCTGGCCCTGGAGACGTCACACGGCAGACTTTTGGGGTACCATTCAGTCGCTAACCACACAGATGGACAGAAAAGGATCAGGCTGGAAATTGTCATGAATGTCCTCCCTGCCATCTAAGAGGTGGAGACAATTTGTATTACTCAGAGGTCATAACAGAAGGTGGCAATGAAGCAACAACCTAAACACATGAAAATTCCACCCAATTTCAACATTTCAGAATTTTTAACTTGTAAACAAAATCATTTGGAATGGTTTGATGTGGTTCCTAAGAGTTTAATGCCTCTAAAATCATGGAAAGCTATTACATTAAAAGGTTTCAGCCTTTATTCATGATGGGGTGGTACATGCAGGCTGTTGTAAAGAAAACATATTTTTTCAGACTGACCACTATTTTACCATCATCAACATGACATCTAAAAACTCAGATACTGTAGATATCATGACACCTGGTTCTGGTTCCTATCACCACCACTGTAAAGAAGTCTGAGTTGGCAGGTTTCTCTACTTTGAACAATTTCTCGGCGGATATTTCACGTGGGCACATTTAAGAACCTTAAAGCTTACTGACAAGCGAACGATGCTCTCATTCCATCTAGCAAAACAGGCATTATCACTCAAAACCTCAACTAACAATCCAGAAATCTATAACTGACATAAATAGCATCTTCAACAGTTCTGTGACTGGGGACTCTCCATCACATGGCCGCTCATCACACTGTTGAAAGTCATCATGGGAGTAGATTCTTATATTTCACCATTAAGAAGAGACTAGATTAGAGAAGGTAGAGCTACTCACCGCCTTTTTATTGGGCTCTGTCCTCAAACCCAGGGTCATCTCTTCTTAAACTGCCCTCCGTAAGCGTAGAGGTTTCTGAGCAGACAGGCAGTGTGGTCCTGAAAAGCCTTTCTGTGTGTTCTACATGCTGTGTTCTTAACCATGAAGACACAAAACCATAAACGCAAGTGAGAGCGGCTAAATTTAACCTGCATAACTTCCTCATTATTTAACCACCTAGATGCTTGAGTTCACGCCAAATCCCCCGTATAATATACAAAGATGTGAAATTCAGTTTAGTGCAAAGAGTGATGTCTTAACAAGTGAAATCATCTTAAATCTACTGGGAACGTCTAATAATTCTCATTATGAGATTGTTCCAAGATTTTTATAATCTTGTTTTAGATGTCTAGTAACATTTTATTGTAGAGTAGTGTTAATCAGACACTGAAATTACATAAAACAGTTGAATAAACTTCGCACAACCATCTTAATAATAGAAGAAACATTATTTTTTGGCCAGTGTTAAGATTCCATTTGTCTCAACACAGAGCCAAATATTGAACCATTTAAGTTTTCCTCACTGAGCATAATCTGAAATCACTTTCTCTTTTTTAGCTAATTATTGCTGTAACCAGCGCGCAACGCATTAAAATTCCATTACAAACCACAGAGACACGTTTAGGTTTAATTTTCTTTCCAGTTACGAGATCCGAAATGTAAAAATAGTGTTTGAAGTGTTCTACCTGAGCGAACTCAGCTCTGATTTTCACATAAACGAAAGCAAAACCTCACGAGAAGAACTTCCCTTCCATTACATCAGCACTTAACATGCTTTTAAAAAAATCATATTTTATATTAAAACAAACCCCTTGACCGCGACAACAACAACAACAACAAAACAACAACAATAATAATACATTAAAAAACAGTTTAATATACTCAAGCATTCAAAAGTTTCACTGGTTTCAATAATATAAAAACAAAAATGCTGAAAAATATATGATATGATAATAATATAACGTTGATGCTTTACAGCTTCATAGATTTCAACTAGTTAGTATGAAGCTGTAAATAAAACTTGAGAAATGTTAGATGTGTCCAGGATGATTGACCGAGCTGTAGAAGGTTCTAAAATGACTGAGAAAGCTGTAGAACATCAAAAATGAATTGGTGATAAAATTAGATCTAGAATGAAATTTGAACTAAATTATTGTTCTAATAAGTTCTAAGTTCTAAGGAGTAAAATCTAGAGGCTCTAATAAAATTAAAATCTAGAATGAAGTTCTAAAAGAATTAAAATCTAGAGGCTCTAATAAAATTAAAATCTAGAATGAAGTTCTAAAAGAAGAAAAATCCAGAGGCTCAAGTAAAAATAAAATCTAGAATGAAGTTCTAATAAAATTAATAGCCAGAACAAACGAATAACTGTATGTACAGAATAAAGTTTTAATGAACCTGATTAATAAAAATGAATATTCAAAATTAAGTTCTAAAAAACAGCATCCAGAATAAAGTTCTAATATAAACGTCTCATATTTAAAAAATGGTCATAAAATCTCCAGCAGATAACCTTAAAAATAATTAGTTTATTATTAATATTGGAATAAAGCATTGAAACACGTCTGAGTGTCTAGATTAGTATATGAATCTACACTGTGAGTCATTACTGAATCAAATTCAATTCAGTAATTATTAATAAGTGCTAATACTTTTCAAGAGTAAATCTGTTCTGCATATTCTGTCTCTTATGATATAATCATCAAAAAATGTACGTAATTGTGTAAGATTAAATGATGACAGCACAAGATTGTGATGACAGGAAATATTTAATACGCTTGATAATGCAAATAAATCACATTTGACTGTAAGATGTTCATAAACCTCCTTATGCAAAAGATTTCTACACTGAATTAGTGACGTGGCCTGAAATCGCTTATTGTTTTCAACATGTTTATTTATATGTCCTGTAGTTCTGATGGAGTGAGGCGTCCGTACATAAATAACCAGGCAAATCCGCTGACCAGACGTTTATAATATAATCGTAAGAACGCGTCTACCAAGGTTTATGAATAATAATATTTTCGTCTTTTAAAAATTCTATGTGTTGTAGAATTCCCTCTCTTTATTTTACATATTACACAAAATATACACAAGGCATGGATTATCAAAGCAGTTCACATTGGCCAGATTAGCTGGGTTACTCCGGTCACCGCTCCGCTGTCCGGTGGTCAGATGTAACCGTGTGTCCGTGTATGGCTTTGAAGTAGCTGAAACTCAGCTGCGTTCTGTCGTCTGAAGTTTCTGAAAGATGGTCTCGAGTGCTGTTGAATGACCACGAGCCAGATGTTGGGATCATGAAGAATGCAGAGGTGCTTTGGTCAGCGGTGCTTGCTGCCCGAGGTTTGGCCCAGAAGGTTTCAGCAAGTACATCAAGCATGTCATGACCTTCATCTCCATCTCTTGTGCTGTGGTGACATGCTGGACGTGTTGCACCATCCGTCCAGCTGTACGCAGGAGTTTGGGCACTGCTGGTCACAATTTGTTGATGTTCTGAGTGGCGATGGCTACTCAGCTGCCCGTCAGTCGACACACCAGTATTGTTAGCTGTGATCTGCTGGCCTACCGGTACACTGCAAAACAGCATCTAGTCAAGTAAAATGATCTCAGTAAATCTAATATTTCTCCTGCTGAGATTGTTGTAAGCTTAATTTAAGATTATTTAATTTATTTCTAGACATTTTTTTACTTCTTTTAAGTCAATTTCACACAGTAAAGTGGTCTCAGTACACTTGCTTGAAACCAGCGAAATTAACTGCCAGTATAGTTCATTTAAAATGACTTTTAAACAAGTAAAAATGTCAGGAAATAAATAAGAATATTATAAGTGCACAACCATCTGAAAATGGGAAATATTATAAACATCAACCAGATTTAAGATCATTTCACTTGACCATTTTTTATGTTTTATTTTTTAAATAAAGGAAACGTAGGGCTGGCTGGCCCTTTTTGTTTGACCTGTTGGACTTTGTTTATTGGTACTGTAGTGATTGTAATTTTTATTTTTTGTAGCTTAGCTAGTTAAACATAACAACACAGTGGACAAAAATAAAACAGATCTACAGTTGGCACGGTGTTCCTTTCATCAAATGCTGCTTTTTTCTCTTCTAAACATGCCTTTGGTGATATCCTAAGAGTTCAACTTGGCTCTGGTCACATGGCACATTTTATTCCAACTTATTTTTGTTTGTTTGTGCATTTAATATATTTATTTTTGCAAATACATGGCAGTTGTGCATTAACATCAAAAGACGTGTGTCATATTTAAGTTGCATGTATATGAATGTATGTGAACTTCCTTTCAATTAGAAAATTAACAAAACATGCTGCTTGACCAGGGTGCCCAAACTTTTGCATACAACCGTATGTCCACTTAGAAGTCTGAATCCTTTAATCAACTGTAGACTCCCAAAGTGTACCCAGTGTCCACCGATGTTTAGTGATTACCACTAAAGCTTGAGCTGTTTGGACTGGACTGACCTCTCGACCGAATTTGAGTGGTCATTCTTTGCCTTTTTTAGTTGGTAACAACACAGAAGCCCGTGCTGTGAGATCGAGGCAGCTTTTCTGAATTCTGTAACTCCTCTTTGTGGTCTGAAGACTCGTCTTTATGACTTTAGGTTCTTTCAAAGCTCCCTGAGCCAATAAGTGATTTTTTTTTCAATGGAAATTCCATCTTGAGGCAACCAGAGTGGGGGTCCTTTTGCCGGGGAAGTATCAGGGGAAGCTCACAAGAAGAACGTCAGGACCTCCAGAGACCTCTGGTTTGGCACCTAAAACTCTGTGCTATGCATGAATGGTTAGGATCGGTGCAGATGCACTGAGTGCAAAACACAAGCTTCACCTCCGTCTTCAATGTGCTACACTGTGGGACGAAAAGCAGAAGGAAAGCATGATCAAAACATTGTTCCTCTCAAAGAAACTGCGTGCAGTTCTGTTCTGTTCTGCTGACACTGTCGTTGTTAGACTTTTTCACTTTTCTTCTAACTTGAAGTACACTGTCAATCAAAAGTATCAAGACTGAACTTCTAATGAAAAAAATTCTACTTATTTAAATGAACTGGTTAAGATGTAAATGTATGTCCACCTCTAAATGGTGCAGGGGTACTGTGTGCATTGTTAGTCCCTAAAGAAAAGCACTGACCAATGTAATGGGATGCCCTGGAGCAGCTGCACATGATCCTAAGGTCACCATGTCCAATGCCAAGCTACCTTTGGGATGAGTTGAAGTAATCCAGAACTGACCATCCAACATCAGTACCTGACCTCACCAATGCTCAATCAAATCCTCATAGCAATGTTTCAACATGTAGTGTAAAGCCTTGCCAGAAAACTAGAGGCTGTTACTGCAGCACAAACTCACTGCTAACATCTTCGTTTCAGGAGAAGCACTGATGATTGGCACTGCAGTTTAATCCAAGGCTAAGCTTCGACTAAACTGTAGTGGACTGTGATCTGGGAAATATGGACTGTGGTCTGAGAAACCATTCTGAGTTAAATATACATTTACTGTATTATAATCTGCTCTACCTTAGACTGAAAAAGGTTCTAGAGAACTTTTAAAGAGAACTTTTTTTAATATTCTATGGAAATCAGTGTGGTATAAAGACACTGTGTACATTAAAATAAAGTAGCTCTCCACCATGCATGGGTGGCATTTTAGGTCAAAATCTTCTTAAAACTCTCATAAAACAGCGTCTCAGTCATCAGGCAGTGAATTCAGAACCAGCTCACGTAGGAACTTTCTGTGAGGAGCTTTTAGAGGGACGTTTGGTTCCCATCACCACCATTGTGAACAATTCTGAGTCTAGAATGGAGCGTTTCACACCAAACTGCCCTGAATGACTGTTTCCATCTTAACCATTTAATTATGCAGGAATTTTGAAAAACTCAAACTGAAGTTAAAAATTGTATCAGTAACTTTCTCCCCTCAAACATTCAAAAAGCCCTCAATAACATACCTGTAGTTTCTCTAATCTTGGGCATCCTTTGGCAGCCCTCCCGTCCTGCACCACTCGGTGGCTCTGCAGCAGGTGGAGTGTGGTGCTTCCGTAAAAATGTAGGATCTACATTCTGATGGATGAGTTTGCTGTGTGGGCTTTGGCTGTAGCCTTTCTCGTCTGTGCTTGGGAAGCCGAGTCCCTTCAGAGAGGACTCGGAAATCAAGTGGACATTCTCCACGGTGCAGAGTGGCGAGTCCATGGGCGTCACGCAGCTGCTGCTTCCAGTGCTGCAGCCGGCGTCGATGGAAGAGCACTGGGAGCTCTGCAAGGAGTGAATACCTTCACTCTGGAGCGAAGACATCCTCTTTGTCAAGTGGTACTCGTACAACCGCGTCACCTCCTTCTCAGCCCGGGAAGCCTTCGTTTGCTGCTGCTCGTTGGCGGCTTGCTCAATTAAATATGCTTCTTCTGCAGGAGAGAGAGCGTTCAGGTCCATCCCGGGTGCTCTGGGTTTACCTGGGTTTATCGTGATCGAGTCACCAGACTCAATTTTGTTGCTCTTTTTGGGTGTCAGGTTTGCACAAGACACGCTGCCATCGCCGATCAACTCTGAGTAAATGTGGTCCTTCGGTTTGTTGTGTAGAATCTGTTGTCTGGAATCTTGAAACGAAAATGTGTTGAAGTTGTTGTACCTCCCAACAATGTCCTCTGAGGTCTTCATATGTCGAGGCTCGTTTTCGCCAACCCCGCAGGTCCCGTCATCAACCTTCCCTTGCCGCTTGCCCATCACAGCATCCATGTGCATTTTGTTGAAGTACTCAGTCAGTGATTTGGTCTCCATTGTTTCCGGTTCCATCTCCAGGTGGTCAGAGCGGAGGGTCTGAGAAGGAGGAATGCCGGTGGACTGATGCTCGTCCTCCTTGCTTCTGGATACGGCCCTCGCGTCACAAGCGGTTAACTGAAACTCGGTCTTCTCTTCGGAGAGCGTTTGATACCCTTCAGCTGTAGCTACAAACATTTTCAGAGGGTTTTCGGAGAGTTTCTGAGCTGTCGCCAGCTCGGAGCTCTCTGTCATTTCAGAGGAATTAGTCTCATTTCCAGAATCTGAAGCGGACTCGGGGCTAAAGGACCGAGATATTTCTACACCTGTGTGCCACAGAGAGACCAGAAAGACAAATATTTTTTAGTAGTCACACCGTATGACTCGCCTCACACATATTTTAAAAGTTTTTATTTGTACAAAACCTTTTTGAAGACTATGAAACCAACAAATGTGTACATAGATAATGAAATAAATGAACAACTGGTTCACAAAACAAACAAAATCCCCAAACGAAACAATGAGTTCACGGTTATGTCACTAATGAAAAACACACAATATAGAAACGTAGGAAAATGTGGGGTGAAAAAAAGGAGGCTGGGAAGTCGACAGAAATCAATGGCTGGTGCACTGTCAATGAATGAATGTTACAATAGTGTAAGAACCTGAACTATTGTCCGATTGTGGGTGCGACTGGTCTTCGGAAGCCGCCAAGGCCTCCAGTGCCTGCAGGGTGGAGACCACGGCATCATCCAGAACTTCTTCCGTCCCCCTGCTGACCTGCATCGGCACAGCATCAATCAGAGACACTGGGATGTCACTCTGGTTCTTCCTGTGCCCCGCTTGTGTTCCCTGGTGCTCATCTTCGTCCGAGCTGTCCCTGAACCCCGGCGGCGGAGCAGCTATGGCCAGGTTTAAGGACTGCAAAAGGACATCGTTGTCTTCCTCGTCGTTGCCCTCTGGTGGCGGCGGGAGGGAGGTCAAATCGATGATATCGTCGCTGGATTCAGAAAGGGAAAGCAGCGAGGTTGCTTTGTCCCTCAATTCCCCCATCATCGTCATGTCCTCTTCGCAGCTGACGTCATCATCGTCCTCAGCATCGTCCGTTGTTTCAGCGTAGCAGATGTCATGCAGCAGTGGCTCCTCAATGCCCTCAGTGGTGCCGAAGATTTTAGCATCACCATAGACCATGTGAGCACCATACTGGAAGCCATCAACCATGTCCATCGATGGGTCCAAGGGCTTATAGTCCTCCTGCTGTCCATACACTGACCTGTGCTCATCAAGAACCTCTGGGATGTCCTCCATCAGCCTCTGGTAGCCCAAGTTCTGCGGGTTCACACTGTCCAGCAGAGGGTCCCCAAATATGAAGGACACCTTTGCGCTCCGGGGCGACCCCTGGGGCTTGGGTCTGCTGGTGCTGTAGAAGGGCTGAGGATGCCCATGGGTGTGGGCATGGCTTCCCCTGATCGGCCGCTGTGATTGGTGGAGCTCGGTGATGTAGATTGGAGCAACATCACCGTCTCGCCTCCCACAGACGTTGTATTCCGAGTCCGGCTCTGACAGGTCCCTGCTGTGGTCCTCGCAGCCACTACACGACCCATAATTCCACTCAATCGCCTGGTAGTTGTGCTTTTCACGGGAGTCATGGCCTAAAAACAGAACAGACACAAAAGTTTCACTGTTTTTCACAACTTTACTGAAAACTTTACTTCTAATAATAATAATACTTACATATATAAATCTGTATAATTAGCTTAAGTGTCTTTCTCGGTACGAAGAGCAGGTTTTGAGTAAATAATGATTTAACACGTTGTTAAAAGCACATGTGCTGCAAATGAGATCTTAGCAAATAAAATCATCATAAATCTAGGTGTTATATCTAATATTTGCATGTAAGAATATTAGAATATTTTTAACTTATTTCAACTTGTTTTAAGTGATTTTAGATAATTCTTCTTGTTCTTCTTCTTCTTTCGGCTGCTCCCTTTAGGGGTCGCCACAGCGGATCATCTGCCTCCATCTTGCCCTATCCACTGCCTCCTCTACTTTCACACCAACCATCTCCATGTCCACCTTCACTACATCCATAAACCTTCTCTGAGGTCTACCTCTTCTCCTTCTACCCGGCAGCTCCATCTCCAACATTCTTTGCCCAATATCTCCACTATTCCTCCTCAACACATGTCCAAACCATCTCAACCTGGCCTCTCTGGCTTTATCTCCAAACTGCTCCACCTTCACTGTCCCTCTGATCTGCTCATCTCTAATCTTGTCCATCCTTGTCACTCCCAACGAAAATCTCAGCATCTTCATCTCCGCCACCTCCAGCTCAGCCTCCTGTCTTTTTGACAGAGCCACAGTCTCCAAACCAAACATCATAGCAGGACGCACTGCTGTCTTGTAGACCTTCCCTTTCACTCTTGCTGCTATTCTTCTGTCACACATCAGCCCTGACACCCGTCTCCACCCACTCCATCCTGCCTGCACCCTCTTCTTCACCTCTTTTCTACACTGTCCATTGCTCTGGATGGTTGAAGATATTTGAAGTCATCCACCTTTACGACCTCTACTCCTTGCATCTTCACCTTTCCACCTGCCTCCCTCTCATTCTCACACATGTATTCCGCCTTTTCTCTACTGACCTTCATTCCTCTCCTCTCCAGTGCAAACCTCCACCTCTCCAGATTCTCCTCCACCTGCTCTCTATTTTCTATTGTCAGATAATTTTGCTTATTTCAAGAAATAATGCTTATTACAAGCAAACTGATCTATATTTCACTACATAAAATTACTTGTAACAGGTAAAAACATCCATAAGTTGAATAATCTTACACATTTTCTAAATGATAAATATTAGACATATTGACTACATATTTTAACTGAAGATGAGTGCTTGCATCACAATAAGGGGATAATGTGTGTTGCCCCAAAGAGCTTATAGCAGCTTATATTTCTTCATGTTTGCAAAAAATTATGGGAAACTCTAAACAGCTTTCTGATTAATATGATTGGTTACTGCAAAAAAACATCATTCATTTATTAAAAACATTTAAATAAGCTAAACGTACCCAAACTTTTTAAGATCTGATCTTATCCTTCATCCGCTCCCTGTAAGTGGTTGAGGTTGTGAATTGTCTCTTACCTCCTGTGTTGTTGTTGGCCATGTTAAAGATGGAGCGCCGTGAGTCCACCAGCAGCCTGTAGTAGCCGGCGGTCAGACACGCCAGGTTCATGGCATCACTGGACTCCATTATAAGTGTGATGGGCTGAGAAAAGAAGGAGAACTTTGTGAAAATTAAAAATTTTTGGAAAAATTGGAAAAAATTGGAAAAAAAAAAAAAATGTACCCTCCTCTGCTGCCCCTGCAGACGGGCAGGGTCGCATACAGAGCAGCGCTAGTAGCTGATAATGAAGTGATGCTCTTTTATTAGAGAGTCTCATTTCTAGTAGTAGACAGTAACTGAGTAACTGAGTAAATGTAATTAGTTTCTGTACTTTAGTATTTTTGGTGTATCTGTACTGAAGTTTCTCCGTTCTGGGCGACTTTTTCCTTTCACTCCACTACATTTCAGAGTCTAATATCCGACTTTTTCCTCCTACATTTTGAGAAATCTGTGGTTCCTTTTGGTTTCTGTGTGTATAAAAACGTAACATGTCAAAACGAAAGAAGCGCAAAGCCAGAGCACCAATCAGGGCCCAGCGGTCACTTTGTTTAGAGCTGGTTTTGACCTGTTGGTCATACCGACCCAGTGCAGCACGCGGTTCAACGTCAGCGCAGCAGCGTCAAACTTTGGGAGAGTCTGTTCAACATAAATGATGAACTAACCTAACTTTGTGTAAATAGAGCTCAATATAGAAATATGTCCACATATGCAGTCGAGACTGACGCGGCTTTTTTCTGAATTTCTACAAACACCATTTCATTTTATAGTAAATGAGTTTGGGCTGGTTTATGTTTATGAACAGACGCCTACAGATCAACATAGTAAAGGAGCTCATCTGTGATCCTGAGTTTAAAGCCAGTTTTTATTCAACTTAAACTTGGAACTAAGTTGTAAATAAATCTGAAACTGAAACTTTGCTTGTGTGTAAAAAGTGATTTCAGAGCCACTCGGTTCTCCCTGATGGAAACTGTTTACCTTCAGTGTTTTGTGCTTCTGATCATTTTAATAGACGTCAGCGTCACTAATTAATGACGTTCTATTAAAAGACTGGTTTACCAAGAGAGACGCTGGAGGACTTTCACCTGAAATGAGTTCATGAAGCCAGTCTGGTTATAAAAATGATAACAGGACATCAGAGCCAGAATTACTCTTTTAGTACTTTTACTTTATACTTAAGTACATTTGAAGGGAAATACTTTAGTACTTTTACTCAAGTGGAGGTCTAAAGGGAGGAACTTCTACTTTTACTGGAGGAATATTTTACCTTGGGGGTCTCGACTTCAACTCAGGTACAGGGTTTGTGAACCCTGCCCATTTCACAGTGAAGATCTCAACCACTACCCTGTAACTCAGTTCTAAGGGGCAACACTTGAAAACCAGGGCTAGGGGTAAAACTAGTTTCTTCTTAAGACTCTAGCAGAAAACATTTCATTTGTTTTTTGTTTTTTTTGGGTCGATAAATCATAAAGTGCCTCTTTACACAGGGGTGTGTGGGGATTAAGCCTAAAAAGCCTGCAGTGAAAAGCATCTTCAGTGGCGAATCACCACTGGCACAGTAACTAGTCCTTATCCTGGGAAACCCTGTCTGCCGTGCTGCTGCACAGACGATGAGATTTAGATCAAATTAAACAGATCAAGATTTCTTTATTCATCCATCTGTCTTCATCCAAACACACCTTCACGTCCAGCACGTGGAGCTCCACCCTGACGTTCCTCTCGTCCTCCGTGTACATCTCGATGCGGTTGACGTGGCTGAAGTCTGCCAGCAGGGCCACCAGGTTGGTTTTGGTGTTGATGACGTGGCTGATGCCGTGCCGCGGGCCGACCAGCAGAGTCACCTCCGTGTGTTTTTCCCCTTGCTGGGGACAGAGATACAGACCAACGTCAAAACTAGTATCTAGCACTCGGAACACGCCGTGGTTTGCCTTGCATATCGTTAGTATTCGCAAGACCTACAAGAAGATCCGAGGGGCTGCTTTTTTCCTGTTTTCCTATGATATGTGTAGTTTTAAGCAGGGCTTCTCACCCTTTTCCCCACCCAGGCCCACCTGTTTATGACTACAAAGCACAGCAGGAAAACTCAAATCAACTTTTTAAAATATCATTTTCTTTTACTCACTGAAAATCTGAGAATTAAGGCCCAAAGTCAGTAGATTTGCAGGTGTGTTAAAAAAACACAGCCTTAAAAAAGGGGGTACGAGGTAGACATGGACTATGATCTGGAGCTGGAAAATGGAAAATGCTCCACTGGCTTCCCCAAAGGAGGAATCGCTTGGTCTCTTTAGTCAGCCTTTGGATCAGCGCCGTCACAATCAACAATAGTAATCAGTCTTACTTGACATCTGCTTCTTTGGCTGGTTCGTCAGTTTGAGATTAAACACTCAGGTCACTCTGATTTTATGGCTCGTCCACTGTTTTTACCAGCAGCCCGAGCTGAGAGTCTGAGAGGCGGGCGTTAAAACTGGCAGGCAGCACTGTGCTGCTAGAAGAGGAACGCAGGTTCTGTTGATGAATTCAGAGAATGTGCTTTGAAAGCGGGCTGAGTCCTGCGGGTTCTGCCAGTCCAGCTGTCTGCTGCAGACGGGTGGAGTGTTCACACATATCAAAACGGAGTGAACTAAATAAAAAGGTGTGAACGCGCCCTGAGAAGCTTCTCCATCTCCGCCTTGCTGTCTGCATCGTGCACCTGTGGCTGCGTTGGCTCAAACCGATAATGTTTAATGAGCTGTTTAATAAATATATATATATATATATATAAATAATATATATATGATAAATAAAGATCCAGGATGTAATTCTAATGTTTATAAGCTTCACCTGTAGCCAGGTCTTGATTGGTTTTCCTCAGATCTGGGCCATTTCACATTTGGATAAATAAAGGCTGCGCCGCCTTTTATCCTGCATCTCTAATACTGAGCTAAAATCCTCATGAAGTATTTGAACTCTTTCACGTCATTACAGCAGCGTTTCATTCTGAGCACGTAGGTTCAGTGGAATGATCACAGACTCACGAGCAGTGTGGACTTAAAGACTCTCCCTCCGTACAGCCTGAGGTCACTGAGGTACTTCAGGTAGTGAACCTTCGCCTGCAGAGCCGTCAGCTGGAAACAGAACACACACACTGTTTAACACCTGAGGAGCTTCACATCTTAACAACAGCAGAACCCTTCTGGGTGCTTTACAGAACCCTTTTCAGAAAGGTTGATTTTCTAAGGGTGAGTGGACACGTCGTCTACAGAGACACAGTCCGGCACACCGTTACACACCATCACTCGTTTACTGAGTTTAACACGAACAAATAAAAACATACGGCACATCTTAGATTTACACACACACACAGACACACACACACACACACACACACACACACACATTATATACATTATACATACATACATATACATATATATATATATATATATATATATATATATATATATATATATATATATATATATATAAAATCACTGTGGGAACAAAACCTCGTGTCTCCAAAATGGTAAATTTACAGGACAGGAGAAGGAAAAAACCTACTTTAGTTCTAATGGAAGTCAATGGAACTGGAATTTTCTCATTTTGGCCAATTCATCATGAAGTTTACACGCAATGTAAAAAAACAACAGGTATTTTCAAATCATGTAAAAAACTAAAAAAATGGCAAAAGTTCAGACAGCAGCGATTTGTATATACATATAAATTTCTTTTTTTTAATATAATTACTCAGCCCAAAACACACAACAGTAGCACAAAACACATCAGTAGCACATTA
>NC_051216.1:47904298-47959298 GCF_015220715.1 Pygocentrus nattereri
TGGGTTCCTCAAAAGGAAGATCTTAATGCTAAGATTATCTCTCGGTCGACACGGATCTTCTTACTTTTTGTTTAATCATTTCTCACTCAGTCAAAGAAGCAGAGAAATTCGGCTGCTCTTCACACTGAATCACAGAAAAAGCCCAGACTCGACTCGCTTTACACAGAATGGGAGTCAGTGTAAATATAACTTTACTTAACTATGTAATTAATAATGAAATGAACCATACATAATTATATTTAAATACTATGTTTGTCAACGTAATAGTTGGCCATACCCGGTCCAATCCAGTCAATTTACAGTACCATTTACAGTAAATACATACATTAAACATCAAGCAAAAACGGTAATAACAGTAAAGTCTGGCTGTGTTTAAGGCTGTAGTGTGAACTGTACACTGTGTGTAATGGAAAATACACTTAAATTGCTATAAATGTAGTTACTGAAGATTATTTTTAGTTTTTTTCTTTCATTTTATGGTTGAAACTCATTGAAAATGCAGAGATGCACAGCTGAACTCACAACTGTGATTCCCGGTCTCAGCAGCGTTACTTTTATTATTGGTTTTATCACAAAGTCTTTAAAAATGAATATCCAAAGAAACAGGATCTGCGTCCCATTACGGATCGTGCATTGCTAAATATGATTTTTGTTGTTGTTGTTGCCATATAGTGTTCCTCGTTCTCCAGTATCTTCCCAAGCTTATTCTTAAATGTGTTCTTGAGAAAGATCCTAAGGAAAAGTCTGCGTCAGGTTCCTGTCGTGTTCTTAAAGCGCAGAACGGTTCTCACCTTTGTGCTCTTGAGTGTGGGTAGATTCTTAGACAAACCCCACATAGAGAACATTAGCAAGTCAGAGTCTTCGTCAGAACCGTGTCAGTGGGTTTAAGAAGAAATTTCGTCCCACTTCAAGGAAAATATGATAAGAAGGTGCGTGTTTGATACGTGGCCACTGACTACGAAATTACAGGGAGGTGATCAAGAGTTCAACTCAACATCAGGAGATCGTGAGGTCAAATCCTGGCAAAGCCATCCATGACAAGGAGACCAAAAGAGCAAGATCTCAGAAGTCCTAACTAAAGTGTGGGGACTGGTGAAGACTAAATTAGGAGAAAAGTTAAGAAAAGAGAAGAATTAACATTTGGCCCCGTGTGCTGCCAGGCTTTTGGTGTTCTGGTAAATTCATGGCCAGTGTTTGGCAGGTTCCGCCGCCAGGCTTTTGACCGTTTTCCATATTGTTTTTTGGCCTTCTGGTAAATTCATGGCCAGTGTTTGGCAGGCTCCGCCGCCAGGCTTTTGACCGTTTTCCATATTGTTTTTAGGTGTTCTGGTAAATTCATGGCCAGTGTTTGGCAGGTTCCGCCGCCAGGCTTTTGACCGTTTTCCATATTGTTTTTTGGCCTTCTGGTAAATTCATGGCCAGTGTTTGGCAGGCTCCGCCGCCAGGCTTTTGACCGTTTTCCATATTGTTTTTTGGCCTTCTGGTAAATTCATGGCCAGTGTTTGGCAGGCTCCGCCGCCAGGCTTTTGACCGTTTTCCATATTGTTTTTTGGTGTTCTGGTAAATTCATGGCCAGTGTTTGGCAGGTTCCGCCGCCAGGCTTTTGACCGTTTTCCATATTGTTTTTAGGTGTTCTGGTAAATTCATGGCCAGTGTTTGGCAGGTTCCGCCGCCAGGCTTTTGACCGTTTTAATTATTATTATATTTTTTTTACAGAGTAAAAGTGATTTTACAGTGTAATGTCACATATAGGCTGGGGATTCCACTCCAGAGGTTGCTCTCTCTCCAATATTGAAGTTCTTTTCTACATCTGTTTCTCCTCTGGGGCTCATTAGTGAGCTTTAAATAGATTATCTGTTTTCTTTCCTTGTGGAGTCTCTACTGTACTGTAGTTTCTCCACTGCAGTTCACAGCCTGCTTTCTTATTAGTCTTTGGTTAGTTAGTGTTTTTTACCCGAGGACTGTTTTCTGGATTTTTTGTGTCTGTTTACATCTGTTAGTCTGGGTCTAATTGGATCCTTTTACTGAGTCAATCGTTACACGTATTAATCCCACTGACGGATCCTCTATCTTTGGCAACACTTGCAGCTGTAGAGAACAACAACTTAGCAAATCCTTTACTCTTTCAGATGAAGTTACAAGGCACAATATCACCAACACGTGCACAAGAATGTGAAATAGGACGGCAGCATGCACAGAGCCAGTGTTTGTGCTCATATTTTCACCCTTGACAGACTCATATCAGCCAATAAGCTAAGCTAATTAGCAAGAAAGTTAGATGCATAGTTGAGTTAAATGCTTTAGTGACATAAAATAACATAAAATGACCCAAATGACGATTTGTAGTCGTTAATTGTGTTTTTTTTTTTTTTACTTTGTTTTCGAGGGTCTCCTTGCATCTTGTTACTGAGCTACAGGGCAGTGGTTGAGATCTTCCTCTGAAATGAGACCCTCTAATAAAAGATCATCACTTCATTAACAGCTACTAGCGCCGCTCTGTAGGCGACACTGCCCGTCTGCAGGGACAGCAGAGGAGGGGAAAGTTCAGCTCCTCACTGCTGGGCTTTAGTCACATTTAGGGATCACCTTCAAAGAGGGGGGCAGTTATTAATTATTCTTCGAATTGTCTCATTCCACCTTAAATTCCATTCCATAATATATAATTACACATTCCCTGTTTGAGTGGAGTGACCGGTGATCTGTTCTCCCGTGGCCGAGTCAGTGGCGTAGCTGTACTGACCTACAGTGAGCTCACCTATTCCATACATCCTAACCAGCTTTAGCAATGTTACATCACGTCCACACCACACAACTCCAATGCGTTGTTATAGCACTCAGTCATATTTTAGTATTAGTGCATTCCTGAGTAACGAAAGTGAAAGAAAGAAGTGGTTCATATGAGTTACAGTCCTGATTTAAACGACAGTAAACTGAGGAAGCTGTGAGGCTTTGGAGAGCGGGACAACGCTCACTTCCCAGGCTAGCTGTTTTTATCAGCTGGCTAACTTGAAGCAGCTCCGTCACTCAGACAGCACGGCGAATTGATGATACTGTAGATCAAACGCGGCACAAAAGCATCACTCTCAGTTTAAACGTAGCTAAAAGCAGGACGTTTGTCTGGTGTTGATATATTGTGGTCACCCTTCTAATTACTATTGAGAAAGCCAGTCATCGTTAGCTGGTGTCTGAAAACTGTGATATGCTCTGACATAGCTGTGTTAGGACTGAGGCAGTAAGGTGGTGGGATCCATCGCTGACGTTCCGAGCCAGCTGATGTTGGCTGTTCGTACTAAGCTGACGTTGAGAAACTAAACAGTTTAGCACTGCGTATGGCCACTTGTTTAGCGTTTGTAACGGGGCAGTTGAGCCTCGTCACCAGACAAATAAAAATAATCTTTTCTTTCTTAAATTATGACTATTAAAAATACTGTGGCCGTGCTTTTCCAGCTGGTAAAAACAGCTCACCACACACTTTCTCCCAGTCTCCCATGACAGACTGGTGAAATGTTCCACTGTTTGGTGAGTGTTTATCATGTTCTGACCATAAAGGAGAGTTTAAAACAGCGATTAACCACCCAGGAGCAAAAATCAGCCTTCAATTTTTGGCCATATCACACAGCTCTACTTCCACCTTTGAGATTCACCGTCAGCAGGAGGTTTTCTAGTCTTTAAACTAGAAAATATCACTCTGGCGATCCTGCAGCCCTTTAATAACGTCTCTGACCAACTACCAACTCATGTTGTGTTGGGTCAGGCAGAGTTTGACCACGTTCACGGCCAGATCCCACACTTTCCTTCACCAAAAGTCCCTGTGAACCATGTCAGAACCAACGGAGAGCGCAGTACCTGAGTTAGCATCTCCTGCTCATGCAGCAGCATCAGCTTGGTGCTGGAACCTTCCGTCTTCTGCTCCAGCATCAGAGAAAAGTGCTCGGAGCTTTTAATGGAGAGCTTCTCTTGCAGGGTCAGGAGGACGTCCTTTCAAAACAAAGACAGCCTGGGCTCATTAACGTGTCTGGGCAAATGGAAAGGACGTAATGGAACACAGGTGAATGGGTTAATTGTGTTTATCCGTGCACAAGACTAAGAGAGGGAGAGAACAAATGCGCTTTTGGATCTTGTTCTGGTCATAATTAAAGAAAGTCGGCACACGGCGCTGATCAAAGCTGCACATTCCTCGGAAATGTGGGCCACTCAGTCTCGCAGGTAATTCACATTGTGACTGCGGATGAATGTTAATTAACAGGCCTTTAAAAAGCTTTTAGTTACATCTGTGTTTGTAAGGAGAACCACTGGGAAAGTACCTTGATTGAGGTGTTGGAGTCGAACTTGAAGGATTTCGTCTGTCCGTTTTCAAGGTACACCTTCAGAACGTTTGGCATGAAGAGAAGCGAGTTGTCCTTCACGGTTTCCTGTGAGCCGTAGAAAAGCATTAGCACATGATAATCATTAAACGGACCCATTACTTACTCTCCCAGAAACGTCCACGTCCATTAACCTACTCTGTTCTAGCAGAGCACAGCAGGGCTTTTCAATCCCAGAAATTCCGGAGCCGGATTACACTTCAAACTTCCTAAGTTTGAGATCTTATCTGTTTAGTCACCATAAAAACTTAATTTAGTACTGAGTTTAGTTCAGTATCTATTCCAGAATATCAGCTCCTCCCTTCATCATCTCATCATCAACTCCAGATCAGAAAACAGCACAACACAAAAATCCTAACCAGACTAAACCTCCTAAATCCTGTCCTAACTTCAGGATGAACCCCAGCAGGGTCCTGACTCCTGTTTAAGGTCCGTTTCTCTGGTTCTGAGGCGGCTGAGTCAGGCGGCGTAGTTCACTACCAGCATAATGAGCTCCATTTATTCCTACTGTAAAACGCGGCTTTCACTGGGAGATGTTTTTCTCTTCTAACCCTGCGTTTTAAACATCTCAGACGCTGCCGACTCGAACTCCACCGCCCCTCTGATCTCCTTCCTGTTTTAATGTAGATGATGGAATATTACAGTGATGGTGGTGAATAATGAGGAGGCGGAGCTGAACGTGTGTGTTTATTAGGAGGTGGAACGTTAACACGCTCGATTAAAGCGTTTGGGAAATGGAGACTGAAACTGAGGGGCAGCGACGCTCTAATAAACGGCAGGGGGAGCTCTGATAAACAGCATGGGGTGCTCTGATATACAGCAGGGGGTGCACTGATAAACAGCAGGGGGTGCTCTCACGGCATTCACAATGCTTTAGTTTTGTTGGATCTTTTTTTTTCTGTATTGATCAGTTCAATGACCTGTTTTAGGTGTGTATGTTTATGGTTGGTTGCTAGGAAACAGACATGACAGCTGATTGTGGACTTTGATCCAGTAGGCTAAGATCTCCTAACTGGAAATAAGAAGCTGTAAGATGAGATAAAATTCCTAAATTAAGATCAGATTTGCTTCTGTAATATGAATCTGAAATATCTTATCTTGACCGGTCAGAGTTTAACTTAAGACAAAAAGAGAAGAAGTTTCTCAAATACGGCCCCTGGACCCCAATTCTGAGTTGATTGCACACAATAATTTTCTTCTTCTACTTGTCCGTGATAATTTAATGGTAATTAAATGAGAAGGGATTAACTGCGAACACAGCGGTTGAAATGAACCATCTAAGTGTTGGTTCTGTCATCAGGAGATCGCAAGATCAATCACCGGTGATGCTACAGCCACCCAGAGTCGGGAGTCCAAGAGAGCCCTCGCTCTCTCTGGGTGGGTAAGATGCCCCCCATCTCCCCACCTGCACTAGTCAGCACAGACTTCTGTTAGTTGGCGTAACAGATCTGGTGGTTGGCGACTCCTCCGAGTACATTCAATTGTCCAGTGTCGCCTCAAAAAGACGCAGCGGTGCCTCATGTGACTCAGAGAAAGCTTGTGTTTGCCATTGCCCTCCTAGCGCTGGTGGTATCGCTTGATTGGAGGGGTCCTAACTACTGGGTGGAATTGGATATGACTAAACTGGGGGGAAAATGGAAAAAAAATTCCCAAGTTGACGCGTTACGTTATTCTTCATTTTTAAGGAATTCGTTTTTAAAGCATCTATTTTGTTTATTTTGCTCGTTTTTGTTTTATTGCTTTATATTCAATTCATTTTCTATCAATGTATGGTATGGCAATAAACACTGGACAAGAGATATATTCCTTGTTCATGTGCGTCAGGAACCTCTCCACTACAGGCACGACAGCACCTGATAACATGACATCCAGCAAAACAACAGATCGCTTTGAGCACACCAACTCCATCTGTACGCCACTTGTTCATGAAATGGAGAAAAAAACATGCCAAAGAATAGAAAAACAAAGAATAACTACAAATAATGGAATTCGCTGCTTTGGATGCCAACTGTTCTGTGTGGTTGAGGACGCTGGATGTCACGGCACATTCTGCAATCGCTTTAGTGCGTTTACTTTATGTAAGCGGTTTGTATTTACTGTCAGCTATTTTGGGTTTTTGCCACTGTCAGTTTCGGCCAAGAGTCTAATAGATGCACAAACAGCTCCTTAATTTCACAGGCTCACTTTGCTAACTTTCTAATGAATAAATAACACACATTTTCTGGGTCTTTTACAGCTCCTCGCTCGCTGTGCTCAGTTCAGCAGAGCCACGGAAGCAGAAATGGTGCAATTTTCCACTTACAGGTACTTGACCGTTAATAATGACCTCCTCGGCGAAACGCACTTTGACCGGGTTGGACTTCAGCTTGGCCTTTTTGGCAGCGCTGATGAAGGCAGACTTGGGTGACTGTGGAAAATAAAGTGACACACATGAGGAAGCAGATGACTCAGCTACACCGCCTCACTCAACAACAAGAACAGGGAGATGTGACCCACTGCCAGCGCACTGCGTCTCGCTAATGGTCCGTGGCCTGAAGAACACCGTTCTCGTGGCACCCTGAGCTGGTGTGATATCGTACGAGTGTAAAATTAGAACGCGCTCTGTACTGCGTTTTTCCCTCGGTGAGAAATGAATGAGACGTGTTTGTGTTAAAGGGAAAGTCCCTCAGGATGCTGAGTCACAGCACTAGCTATTCCTAGCGCCGTCGTCCCGCCACCTTCGACAGCTCGTGCCTCTCGGATCGTTCGTGGCCACGGAAAGCCTCTCATCCTATACGCTGAAGTGAACCCAGCGACGAACAAGTGGAGGTCAGGTTCTGCCGTCCTTCGCTTGTGCTGCTACTGTAGCTTTGTTCTCTTCGCTGGAGGAAAGTTGAGCTTAGGCTAACGTAAGTAGTAAAATCGACAGAACAAGCATCGCTGGGTCGTCTTTTAAGTTTACGGTAGATGATGTCTGGTTCAGATTCGGGACACAGAGCTTATTGTTCAGTTTAAGTGCTGAGGCCTCTGGAATGTGCTACTACAAAACGCTTTAATCTCCTATTAGAACAGCACAACTGCATCAAAATCAAGCCTTTGCACAAGTTTAGCTCTCTAGTGAGCTTCGGCAAGTACAACCCCATTCCCAAAAGAGGGCAAAATGTAAATACCAATAAAATTCAATGATGTGCAAGTCATTTAAACCCTATATTTAATCAAAAATAGTACCAACAGATCTCATCTTGAAACTGAGAAATTTTATTGTATATATTGTATTTTATTGTGTATATTTTATATATGCCCATTTTCAATTTGATGCCAACAACATGTTCCAAAAAAGCTGAGATGGACATGCTGTATAAATATATGGTTCAAATGATTTGCACATCATTGCATTTAGTTTTCATTTACATTTTTCACAGCGTCCCGACTTTTTTGGAAACGGAGTCATACTTTATATATATATATATATATACATATTTGGCAAGCTAAGTAGAGAAAATAGATCTTGGGTGTGTCTGAACATATTTGAAACATTCACATTTATAAATAGGAAATTTCCATGAATCTACCCTCCTTGGCCACTTTATCAGAAACCCCTCTCAGCTCCACCTTACTGGAGGACAGTTACAAACTGTAGCTCTGGGATCATCAAAGTCCCAAACCTTCTGCTTAATTTATGTGGAATCTATAAAAAAATATTTAGAAACTGTACATTGTTTTACCAAGAACAGCTATTTAAATGCATTGGGGACATTCTAGCAATACATATTATAGAAAAGGGGTATTTTTCACAAGACAGTGGGCAAGAGTGTGTCAAAGAGGCTGTGCTTGATAGCCACCATGTTCCTTTATAGCAGCAACTGGCTAAGCACATGATGGCATAATCAAGTCAATTTTCAATCCATTCTTTATTGATTCTCGGCAGTAATGCCTCTCATTTTTACCACTGCAATAAGTGCCTCTATGTTACCACCAAGATCGGTGGCCTATATTGACTGTTCCACTGGGCTTAGCACCTGTTTTAACAACTCAACCTTAGAAGTGGATATGTGGAGCTTTTAAGAGGCCTTCAAGCAACACATCTGTCACTTTTTATGAGGCATTTTTGCCTTTAGCCTAGTATAGTTTCATGCCAGTTTTCTCCCTTTCAGTGAAAGCTACTTTAATGCCAGTAGCTCCTCCTAGAGGGGAATCTTCAACTTGCTAAACATGAGAGAGAGAGAGTTTCTGACCACAGAGCCACTCTTGGTTGGATATTTTAGGGTGGTAAACATACAAGTTAGAGGTTTTTAATAAAGTGGCCAGTGTGTGTAAGTACAAGTTAGGTGTTTCTAACAAACAAGGTAGGTGTTTCTAATAAAGTGGACAGTGAGTGAAAGTACAACATAGCCGTTTCTAATAAAGTGGACAGTCAGTGGAAGTACAAGATAGGTGTTTCTAATAAAGTGGACAGTCAGTGGAAGTACAAGGTAGGCGTTTCTAATAAAGTGGACAGTCAGTGGAAGTAAAAGGTAGGCGTTTCTAATAAAGTGGACAGTGAGTGTTTTTACAATACACATTCAAATTCTGTCAGGAAAACAAAAGCAACATGATTTTGTCAACATAACTAAAGAATAGGTGAACATTCAGAGACGTTGGGAAAACTTACAGGATACGGCTGAACAACCGTCAGAACAATGGCCTCCTTGCAGCTCCTAAAATGAGAAAGAGAAAAGATTAAACAAACCTTTCAAGCTATTATGCCTGTTTGGGAGCGAACGTTGCCGCCTACACCTCTCTGAGATAATTGGCTCTTAACAGTCAGCCAAAATGCGCTTTCTGCCCTGATTTAAAGCTTGGAGTTTTTACAGATGGTTTTGTGAAAGTTGCATAAATTCACATCATGCTCTAAAACCCTGGAGCAGGATTATTTAAGGCTTTTCTGTGAAATACGTATTGCCCACTCAGAAATGAAACGCTGTTGTGGTTTGGAGAGTTTTAAGCTAACAGAGATAATATACGGCCATCAGGATTGCTGACGTTTACTTCTCGAGGGACGTAGGCCAACCTGAGTAGGAGCGTTTCACAGCTGAGCTGGAGAACTCACTTGAGCTTGGGCTAAAGCGCTGCTAAAGATGTGTTTTACTCCAGTGACAGGAGGGTGAAGGAACTGCTAGGCCTAGCCATGTGGCTAAACCTGCTGGGAAACAGAGTGAGTCAAGACACTGAATCTCTGAAGGCATCTAGAAGTGGTGTGCCAAGGTGTCTAGAATAGTGGTTCAACCCAATCACCAGATAATGGACCCCCTGAAGGCTTCATCCTTTTTTCTATTGAAGAGATGTGAATGTGAGATAAGCTGGAAAACTGTTTGTCTGGCTTTAAAGCTGACAGATGTGAAAATGTGCTGCGTGATGTCAGTGGTGGACAACAGTGAAGACTGCTGTGATGGCAGACTACCATGACTGACTTGTATACTGACATCCCCAGAGCCAGATTCTTCAGACTGTCAGTGTGTTTACAGATTAAGACTGAGTGTTTATTCTCACTCTACTCAACAATCTGATGGAAAATCTCCGTTTTACATTCACACTACAAGTAATCAGATCCAAAATGATGCGCAGGCGTGGAGAACCACTTAGAGTAAATGTTACCATGACAACGAGCATCACGTGAGTCCAGAGTGAGATGAGCAGCAGTGAGCAGTGATTGTGTTTTTAACTGCTGACGTCAGACTCAGGAAAACGTCCTTCACATGTCCTTATTAAAGAAGGCAGAGAGGAAGACGTCGTGTTCTGAGACGCACAAGCTGGACGTCCGTCCCACCGCCGTCTTTTAAAGATCAGAGCATGAACTTCGTCTTCTCTGCAGACGTGTTGAATGTCAGTGTTACTGCAGTGCTGAGAATGACCCACCAACCAAATAGTACCTGCTCTGTGAGGGTCCATGGAGATCCTGAGCACTGAAGAACAGGGTAACAGAGTATCAGAGAAACAGATGGACTACAGTCTGTAACTGTAGAACTACAGAGTGCAGCTATACAGTAAGTGGAGCTGATAAAGTGGACAATGTGTGCAGAAACAAGGAGATGGGTCAGAATGTTATACCTGACCGGTGTAGATAACAGTGTCAGAAACCACATAATAAGCCATTACTTGTTAGCCACATTAGCTCCAGTGCTGAAACTGAAGAAGTAACTACTTCAAACACCAAACAAGTCTTGGCTGATGGACTGCATTTAGGGTGTGTGTGTGGGGGGGTTTGCTGGCGGGATTGTGTAAACTTGATTTTTAGCCAAACGACTCCTTTAAATCTCTGTGGGTGCTTCACAGAATTTGTAAGGGTCACATGACAGTAGCTGGAGTGTGGAGGTGTGAATTGGTGTGAAACTGTGTGGTGTTGTTAGGAGGCAGATGGTGTCTCAGACGTCTCCTCGGTTTAGGGATTTTTCTTCATAAAGTCTCTTTTAGGCATCTTTCAATTTGTATTCACTGTTTTTGCTGTTATACTACCGTTCAAAAGCTTGGAATCAATTGTTATATTAATAGTTAGTGGTGTTTTATATTCAGAATTTTGAGTTATTATATGCTGTAAATTTAACTTGTGCAGCTTGGTGTGGAAGAACTTGACTGGCCTGCACAGAGTCCTGACCTCAACCCCATAGAACACCTTTGGGATGAATTAGAGCGGAGACTGTGAGCCAGACCTTCTCGACCAACATCAGCGTCTGACCTCACAAATGCGCTTCTGGAAGAACGGTCAGAAATTCCCATAAACACTCCTAACCCTTGTGGAAAGCCTTCCCAGAAGAGTTGAAGCTGTTATAGCTGCAAAGGGTGGGCCGACATCATATTAAACCCTATGGATTAAGAATGGGAGCTCACTCAGGTTCATATGCGTGTGAAGCCAGTCGGTCAGTCATTCAGAGCCCTTTGATGAAAATTGGTTGATTGTAAAGGTTCAGATTTCCAGTAGATTAGATTTTCAGTGCTGGTGATTGGAACCAACACAAATATAGACATTTTATTTACTGTCCAACACCACCAGTGAACCTACACCAGTCTTCTGAGTTTATATGGAATGGTCATGATGGAAAATAGTGGAAAATCTGAAATGAAATCTCTGAAAGTTCTCTTTGGGAGCTGCTTTGTCTCTCAACATGTAGCCCTCTACCATAAATGGATTTTGTCCAAAATCTTCTCAAAATTGCCATAAACAGTGTCTCAGACATCAGGCAGTGAATTCATAACCATTTCATGTAGGAACTTTCTGTGAGGAGCTTTTAGAGGGGGACGTCTGGTTCCCATCACCACCACTGTGAACAGTTCTGACTCAGCAAGTCTCTCAGAGCATTTCGCATCAAACGACTCTGAATGAGCAACCCCTTATGAAGGAGTAACCCTTTATAATAAATTTATTCATTTATTTAAATTTGTGGAGCTTAGTCAGAGTCCAGTACCTGACCAGGTCGATGACTCGCTCTCTGGGAGCAGAACTGACCGCCTCGTCGTTTATCATGACTATCTCGTCTCCAGGAATGAGCTTGCCCTCAGAAGGACCCCCTGTGGAAAAAACGGTTGTTTAACTCTTTATTTCCATTACGTTCTTGACACTTCAGACTGACCGAGTCCAATACAGACAGTAATACAGTACAGAAAGTGATATGAGAAGTTTCAGGTTTTCGTTCTAATCATAGGACTTAGACAACTTTGGTTCGTTCTGTGAATGACCTCAGACTCAGTGATGATGCCCCAAAAGCCTTCTGTTCTGGTTTTACTGGATCTTGCAATCCAATAATTGCAGCTTTTGATACCATTAATCACAAGATTCAAACCTACCATCTGGAATACCGGGCCTCTCAGGCAGTTCTTGGTCTCTTACATTTCTTGTGGAGTCCCTCAAGGTTCAGTTTTAGGGCCTTTGCCTTTCTCTTTGTGCATGTTAGTTGTAGGTGATGTCATTAGAAAAGCATGACACCAATTTTCATGACCATGTTGATGACACAGTTATGCATTTCCATTTCTCCTTATAATGAAGTGTCTGTAAACATTCTGACCAGCTTTGTGTCAGATATCTCTTAGTGCATGTTGCAAAGGTTTCTACAACTTTATGCTTTATGAGAACCTCGTCTCTTTATCTTCATATCCCAAAACTGGAGTAGAAACTTGGATGTGATCTTACACTGTGAGCTCTGCTCTACCTGCATGTAAACAGAGTGACGCAGAGAAACTTCTAGCTGTGTTTGTTCAGCAGAATTGATCACTGTAATGATCCTCTTACTGGAAAAATCAGTCCATCCTCTAGAACCCGTACAGAACGCAGCAGCACGGGTCCTCACAGCACCAACACAGTGAGCTCATATCAACCCGTCTACACACTGCACTGACCGCCTGGACCTGTTAGAGAGAGTTTAAAGCTCTGCTGCTGGTCTTTAAAGCTCTAAATGACCTTAAAGCTCCTGAATGTGTGTTTATGATCTTAGATCTGCAGATTCTGACCTTCAAACTCCTTCAGTAAAACAGAAAACAGAGAGTTACTCTGCTTCTAAACTGTGGAGCTCAGTTCAGCTTTTAGACGGTCGAGCTCAGAGCTCACTTTTAATAAGCATCTGAGAGCGCAGCTCTTTAACTCGGAGCTTCATTAAAATCTTTTTTATTTGATCTGTCATGGTCTTATATGATTTTAAATTAATACCCATTATTTTTTCTGTTCTGTTACCTGTCAGTAAAGTACTCTGAGCTGCCACCTGCATGAAAAATGCTACATAAATAAAGATCATTATCATTACTATTAAAGCAGACTAGCACTTTTTAATTCTTAGTTTCAAAACTGTGAAAGAACTGATTCATAAAAAATGCAGTTCATAAGAAATGTAATTAGATTGCATCATCAAAACACAGCACACCTCAGACCTTCACTACCTGCTTTAATTATAAAACATTTAATTACAAGCGATGACTGAACTGAGATAACGGCGCAGGCACTGTGCTTATGAAAGAGATGAAACATTAAAGGGACCCTAAGCTCAGCTTTGTGTGTCCTATGAAACTTTCATGATGCAATATAGTGACACATGCATGTGTAATGTGGAAAGCAGAGGGCAGCGCCGTGAACCTCAGCCAGGTTACCTGGGGTGACGGAGCGGACCACCACCGGTTTCTCACTTCCTGCCACGAAGCCAAAGCCCAACACCGGATCCCGTCTCATCTCAACCTTCCGGGGCGCTGGGGGCACTAACCTATCCCCGTCCAGACCCAGACGCACCTCCTCCAGTGAGCTGGTCTGAGAGACGTGACTGAGAGGGAGAGAGAGAGAGAGAGAGAGAGAGAGAGAGAGAGAGAGAGAGAGAGAGAGAGAGAGAGAGAGACAGAGAGAGAGAGAGAGAGAGAGAGAGAGAGAGAGAGAGAGAGAGACAGAGAGAGAGAGAGAGAGAGAGAGGAAGAGAGAGACAGAGAGAGAGAGAGAGAGAGAGAGAGACAGAGGGAGAGAGACAGGGAGAGACAGAGAGAGAGAGACAGAGAGAGAGAGAGAGAGAGAGAGACAGAGAGAGACAGAGAGAGAGAGAGAAAGGGAGAGACAGAGAGACAGAGAGAGAGAGAGACAGAGAGAGACAGAGAGAGAGGAAGAGAGAGACAGAGAGAGAGAGAGAGAGAGAGAGAGAGAGAGAGAGACAGAGGGAGAGAGACAGGGAGAGAGAGAGAGAGACAGAGAGAGACAGAGAGAGAGAGAGAGAGACAGAGGGAGAGAGGGAGAGAGAGAGAGATGGACAGATAGAGATAGACAAAGAGAGAGAAACAGATAGACAGATAGAGAGAGATACAGATGGACAGACAGAGAGACAGAGAGGGAGAGAGAGAGATGGACAGACAGAGAGACAGAGAGGGAGAGAGAGAGATGGACAGACAGAGAGAGACAGAGAGGGAGAGAGAGAGAGAGAGACAGATGGACAGACAGAGAGACAGAAAGGGAGAGAGAGAGAGAGAGACAGATGGACAGACAGAGAGACAGAGGGGGAGAGAGAGAGAGAGAGAGACAGATGGACAGACAGAGAGACAGAGAGAGAGAGAGAGAGAGAGAGAGAGGAATGAAGGAATGTAATTAATGTTAATGTCAGTATAATAATAATCACTCTCTGGATGAAGCATTCTGATCTTACTGGTTTTACTAGGGATGCACTGATACTGATATCGGTATTGAGTATCAGGTATCGGCAGATTTTTTACTATTTACTCATAAAAGATGCGCTGCCAGACAATACTCTCTATACCACAGAGTTAAACAGGCAGATTTTATCACTGTGCCTTTAAGACTGATATATGTAAATGAGCTTTGCTCTGACTGGCTGCATCATATTGTGTCTCATTCAAAAAGTTCTCAGAGCTGAAACACTCCTTATAACTTTAGCATGAATGGGCGGAGCTAAACTAGAGGATGGTGTGTGGGCAGGGGGCTAAACAGATGTAGGTTGAATATGTAGATATATGTAAATAATTTGGTTCTTCTGACACCAGACAAACCCAGAGATCAAAACAGGATGCTGTTGCAGCTTAGTGGTAATATTTTACACCAAACTCCTTTACATCAAAAATTCCGTTTTCCCGGATATGGCCCTTTAACATTCCAGAAATATTCTGTTTGCAGTGTTTTAAGTTTGTTTTAACTGTAAAAGTAAATGTTCGTTTGTTGAACATCAGAACGTAAGACTGCAGTTCTGTCAACTTCAGGCCCACTGCCACAAACGATTAATATTACTGTCACCGTCTATTTTTTCTGTCATTACTGGTATTATAGATAATATTGATAATAATATTGATAATAATTATAGTTAGTTAAGTGCAAATCAAGCTATTTTTTCAGGTCATTATAGGATTATGTTCAAATTTGTGCTCCCCACCGTGAATTTGGTCACTCAGATACGCCAAAGATCAAACTGATGAATAGCGAAATAGGCTATTAATTTCGACCAAAACTGACATTGGATTAAAAGAAAGCTATTAAAGAATTGGCCAAAATAATAAACCTGGCTGTAAAGAGATTAGAATACGACATAAACATTCAAGATAGGTGCCTCTCTAATTATTATTATTATTATTATTATTATTATTGACATTTGTAAACTTTCTGGGGAAGA
This sequence comes from Pygocentrus nattereri, assembly GCF_015220715.1. Classification (NCBI taxonomy): domain Eukaryota; kingdom Metazoa; phylum Chordata; class Actinopteri; order Characiformes; family Serrasalmidae; genus Pygocentrus; species Pygocentrus nattereri. The sequence continues at coordinate 47,919,753 of NC_051216.1, forward strand.
AAAACTGTTTAACTGTTCACGGCAGACGTTTCCACACTGTCCCCGCAGTGAGAGGACTGTGTTAGTGGAACAGACCCACTGGCTTGTGAAATGGCCATGCTGCGCCCTCCTTGATGACATATTGTCTCTGGCCTTTGTGTTCTTAAGAAACTGAATTAGCAGCTCAGCCAGGAAGAGGCGTAATGATGTCTGAGACACGGTCAGCGCTGTCTGGGAATGTGGAGGTCAGCTCTGCCCACTTGGACCTTTGGCCCTGATTATCACATTATTTCCTCGAGCCCTTCATTAGCAAGTAAAACAGCTCCCGGCGAGAGCCGGGCCTCTATATCAGGAATGATTCGCTGAATTATCCGGGACTAGGCTGGCTGTAACACGGCCGGTACGGCTGAGACATTAAATCCAAGTTTCTGTTTGTGTGTCCAATATTCAAATATCAAAATTCAATCAAATATCACAGAAATCCAGAAAAGACAGAGTTTTAACAAGAATGAAAAACCTCCAGGTGAGCAAGCCAGGGGCCACAGTGGCAAGGAGAACCTCCGTCAGAGCTGAGGAAGAAACCTTGGGAGGAACCAAGGCTCACCAGGGGGGGACCCGTCCTCCTCTGGTCAAACTACCTGCAGATTGGACTCTGCACATCACACAGGTCTGCTGTTATGCTCAGGTGTACTGATATAGTCATAGTATATAATGTAAGCGACGATGATGATGATATTATTATTATTATTATTAATAGTAGTAAACATCATATCAAGTGCCAACTGTCCTCCATCGCTTACGATGTTCTGGACCAGTGGTTCTCGACCTGGTGGTCTGGAGAATGAGGTACACGGGACACACAAGTTATAATGAAGCAATAAGGCCATGCGTTACAGTGATTTTATCACGGGTGTTATTAGGCAGAACAAACCCTCACCTGTGATAAGACCACCGTAACGCACAGCCTCAAGCGGCTTTTTACTTCTATAAAATGATGGTCAACATAAAATGTGATAAAATACACCATTTTCACTAATTAATTTATTATTAATAATCAAGGAAAAAAACAATTATTCCAGTAGTTTCTTTACTTTGCTGTCGCCAAGCAGCCATGGACTTCGGAAAGAGGACAAGACAATTCAGTCACCTGTCATCGAATGTTGCAGTCGCTTCATGTATTTAATAAAATCATGCAAACAATACATGTAGTCATGCACCTCGACTACAACGCTCATTTCCATATGCGCCTCTATGCCATTTCCAGGCTCATTTAGCACCAAGCTAACTGTGCTGTACGTCCTCTTCCCCACACTGGGGCCAAAGCTCAGATGGCTCTCCACTCATAGTGCCATAACTAGGACTTAAAACTGGCTCCTGCCCCCAAACATAAGAATGCATAATACGGCTAATAAATATTCAGGTGAGGCTCAGAGTTCAATGCTGTGTGAAGCAGAACTAAAACACTGATATTTGAAGCAAGAACCGGGTTCTTACTTCATTAGTGTACCCAGTTGTCCATGCAAGCAGAACTACAGTTGAAGACCATTAAGAGCACAAGGGGGTTGGTGATTTGGTGCAGTAGTACAAAATTCAGTCGTGTGTATATGGAAGCAATAAAGCCACGAGAGGCTGTGTGTTACTGCAGGGGAAGGGTGCTCTTAGGCACGACGCGAAGTGGAGTAAATACCGTAAAATTGCAGTTACGTACAGCAACATAAAACACGACAAAATACAGTATTTGTCAGAAAATAATTTGTTATTATTAATTATAATTGACATAAACAAGTATTCCACCCAGAAATGCAGTCCCTTTAGGGTTTGGTGTCATTGCTAAAGCATGGCCTGCTGAATGAGACCGTTCGGTCACCCGTCGCTGTGTCCTGTGGTCATTTCATGGACTTTTTAAACTTTCTGTCACATAACGGATTGAACATGTGATGTCACAGCACTGTTTAATGCACAAACTTTCACTTTATAAGCACTTTTTTTTTCTCCAAATCACCACCGTGAGTCTTATTTAGCCCCAGTCCTCACTGGGGCTGAGTCTCAAACGGCTGCCTGCTCCCTACATAGTGCACGACGTAGGAGTTTAAATACTGGATCCTGCAGCCCAACAGAGTAAAACCCAGCTAAGAAACAGTCGTTCGGGATTCAGACACGTCCGCACTCGATACAGGAGGCACTGTTTGGCTTTAGAGCCTGGAATTTCTAAACTTTCATAGCTAGAACACTATTTAGGGAGTACGGAGCCGTTTGGGGTTCAGTCTGGGTTCGACGTGACTTCTGACTGAAACACGGACATTTGAAGCCTGTAAGACACTCGATTGACTTTTTTAGACTTTTATTCTGCCGTTTTACAGTAAATCATATCATCAGTGCTTTAATTCAGGCCTGTGACATTAATGATGGAGCTGTTTAGAATGTTTACTATATTTTAGCCTGTTAGCTCGCTGACCAGCCTGGTTCTAGATAGGAACGTAAGTCAGAGATGATTCCATTAACAGCAGAAGGGCTTTTCATGCCGTGGTGCAGTGATACAGAGTTGTAGGAGTGTCACGGTGTGGAATTTCCAACGGCTGCGAACGCAGCTCAGCCAATCAGATTTTAGGAGCGTATCCACCCGTGTTATAAGGAGTGTTCTGCAACAGCTTTGAACTGCCGCTAACCGTGATCAGAGGGAACTGTGAGTCTGTACAGCAGCACGTTCTGTTGAAATCAGCCACGGTTTATTCCCCCGCGCTCTGCAAGCTGCCGCTGCGCTTGAGGAGCCCACATCGTTAGCTAATTAGAGCCATGGGCCGGGCAAGGCCGTCACCATCACTCCTGACACGCGCTGCACTTTGTGCTGAAAACCTGCAATTAATCTTTCAAGCCGCAGCGAGAGAAGCAGCGAGGGGAGGCCGCAGAACATCCCCACACTGAGGTGCGCGTTCATCTCACTGATTAGACCTTACAAAACCACAAACACGACCCTGAGCAGCGACTGGTTCATCCACTTCATCCCTGCGCAGCGACACGGGGCGAGGTCGGACCTCCGAGACAAAAATATGAACGGGAGGCGCGCCAGCAAAACGTGACGAGGCCGACAGATTGTGTGCGGTGCAGAAACGTACGGGTGCCAGCTAGCAGGAAGAGCGCTGTCTTGTCTCCAACCATGGCCACCTGCTAAAGATGGCCCGCCTCCCGAGCCCCACGCTCCGAGGACCCTGACAGGCACTAATCACTGGCATTAACCGCTCATGTGGCTCCGCTGTAACGGGGGGTTTGCCGCGCTCACACTGAGTTAATGCACTCGCAGAGCTCTCAGCTCTCGGCTAACCAACAAGTACCGGGCTCCTCGGTTGTATTCAGTCAGACCGTCCAGGAGAACGTGCGGAGTGGAGAGAGTCACAGGAAGACCAGAGGAAGGGACGGCTAATTGGGAAGGCTCATTAAAAATGCAGCACTCTGCTGGAATTGTTGTATCCCCAGGGGCTTCCTTAGCAACTGCTTCTCCGATCTCCTGAACAGTTTAGCGGCTAGACTCTTAAGAATAAAGGTTCTTGGTTTGGGCTTTTAACGGGTGTCGACCGGTTACACTTTGCGGAGGTTCTTAACTTCAAAAAGCTTGTTTACGAAAAGCGTATCTTTCATTCTAGTCGATGTATGCGATATTTTTCGTTCTGACTTGGTTGCGAGAACCGATTTCTAGATATTTATCACTTGTTTTGAGTCACTATATGTGGTGAAAGCTTCACATTACACTGCAATTGTTTCTCTCACTACATGTGACTGGATATGACTTACAATAACATATTCAGACTAAATTCCACCAATTTTTGTGTGAGGTGTAATCAGAGAGATTCTGAGGGTTTGGTGTGAAACGGTCCAGACGTCTTTACAGTGGTGGTGATGGGAACCAGGCGTCGCCATGACTACAACACAGATATAAACACTTTATTTACCAAAATCTGGAATAATGAGTTTTCTTTGGGGACTATTTTGCCGCACAGCGCCCTGCATGTCTCCCTCCACCATGAATGGAGTTGAAGTTCTCTAAACTCTCATAAAACAGCGTCTCAGTCATCAGGCAGTGAATTCAGAACCAGTTCATGTAGGAACTTTCTGTAGGAGCTTTTAGAGGGACGTCTGGTTCCCATCACCACCACTGTGAGGAGCTTTTAGAGGGGGACGTCTGGTTCCTATCACCACCACTGTGAACGGTTCTGACTCGGTCAGTTTATCTAGAACAGAGCGTTTCACACCAAACCGCTCAGAACGGCTTTAGTTTTGACCCTTTTCGGCACCTCTAAGAGTGCAGCAAAGTCAGTCTACCAGTCTACCACAGTGACCACAGAGCTAAACTGTGGTGGACTGTCTCTTTAATATCGGGTTTCAGTGCTTTTTTGACTCAGCAGTGAATCTTCTGCTGTCAGTCTGTCTTCTGCCTCGTGAATCATCAGCCACCGATTGTGCCACATCTAGGAATTACACCTACATCACAACTCTGCTCTGACATCCTGACAAACGCTGATCACGCCAGGCTTCAAAAGCCTTCTTTTTCAAAGCGCACCACAGTCTGATTAGAAGGCTGAGGCTTCCCCCACGCTGGAGCTGACCAGTGGTTAGATAACCAGCGTTTATGCCTGGAAGGGATGGACTGTACCCAGGCTGGAGATGTTGATTATTGTTATTCCATCCAGTCACATGAAGAACAACGCTCGGCCCTCACGTCAGTGTCTTTCTGGGTGAACTTGCACACAGTGCTAGTCTCAGAATATCTTCTTACCTGGAAGATCAGGTTAACTAGGTGACCTGGCGAAGCTTAGCATGTCCTACTATTGTTACTGCCGCCTTTCTAATAACAGCACACAGGGCCAGCGGTCTGCCTTTATCAGCACCCTACTTAGCACCAACACTGAAAGGCCTATCAAACAGCTACCCAGGAACAGCCCTGCAAGACTTTTCCAAACTAGTCTGGACTCAAAATCTGCAAATTAGTGCTCATTACTTTCTTCCTAATTTAGTGCTCTAACTTTCAGTACGATTATTTGTTTATTTAAAGGGACCTTCATAAGGGGGCATGTTGCATTTTATCCCCCTCACTCAGGTCCACTTATAATGTTTTTGCGGATCGTTTATTAAAAACAGTCGATACATTTTTGCATTTTTAATTTACCACTTTTTTACCTCTTATTTTACCGCTGTCCCTTACAATTAAACAGGCTGGATTTGTTACTGTGCCTTTAAGACTGATGTTTTTTAAATGAGCTGTGTTCTGAAAGAGGACTGAAACACTCCTTATAACTTCATGAATGGGCAGGGCAATGCTGCTATTGGCTGAATGGGCGTGGCTAAAAAGCTGTACATGGAATAAGGCCTAAGTAAGGAATAAATGTGCAAATGTGTTATTTTTTTGTGACGTCACAAAAACAGTGAATTCCAAAAGAAGCCATTTTTGCAGCTTAGCTTCCACATATGGACTCTGTGGACTGGGGGAGTGAACAATATGTTTAATACTACATCCAACTTCACACTTTTACTTTAAATAAGCAAGGAAATTTCATTTTTCCATGATATGGGAATTTAAAGGGCCTAAACAAGGAAAAACGCATTTTCTCTGTTTCATATTTGGAAACTAAGCTGCAAAAACCGCCCATTTAGAATTCACTGTTTTTGTGACGACATATTTACACACATCCTTTAGCCAACAGCAGTTGAGCCCCACCCATCCACGCTGAAGTGATAAGGAGGGTTTCAGCCTGGACTGCTTTTTGAAAGAGGGCAGCCAATCAAAGCAGGGAATCAGATCAGTAGGTAATAATAAAATAATCCTCCTCTACAGTAAAATAAAGCTCTGCTGATCCTTCAACACAGTTTAACAGTAAATGGTCTTAAACGCTGGAGTTAATGTAGAACTGCTGATTCACCCTTTAACCCTGAAGATCAGCGCAGACGGCTGGTCACCATAGCAACACAGACGACAGTCTCGCCCAGCTAGTAGCTACGAAACGGCAAAGAGAGAGATTTAAGACGGACGTCGATAATCTGGAGATGACTGGACTTTAGTGTTTATAATCACTCCAGCTGGTTTCCTGATACGTTTAATCTGCAGTGAGAAACTCAAACACCAAAATGTCACAAAACTGAAGTTGCTTCTCATTCACCAGCTTCTGATTTGAACTGTCCCGTTCAACCTTAAAGAGTGCATTTGGTTTACATTTAAGGTGGAACGGGAAATTTGAACAAGAAGCCGGCAAATCAAAAGCAACTTCAGCCTCATAAAAAGTCAAACACTGAGGGACATTTAACAAGAAACTGATCTAGTTCAGTGGAAAAGTTTCCTGCTGGAGATGCGAGAAAAGCGGCTGCAGCTGAGCTGAAGCTCAAAGCAGAGCAGAGTCAGTCTGAGTTTTCATTAATATTATGTTTTAGTCTCTACTGGCACATCAGCACACACTGAGACACATTTACAGTCAAGATGGTGAAATGTGGTTTGATTTTTGTTGAAAGGACAAAGTGGCTCATTTTAACATTTGGATGGCGACACCTGAGTAAATAAAAAGCAGATTTAAAATGTAGGAAAACTGTAGGATATTGACTCTTTAAATAGGCTGTTTTATGTTGTATCTACTCTGTCAAGCCATAACAACGCAATAAGCACGATATCTGTATCAAATTCTGCCAACACTACTATAAATATTCAGAACACATTATGGACAGCAGGGTCCATTATTACAGATCACCGTCATCTAGATGACAAAACAGCACCGAAACGCTGCTACGGAAAGCCACGTGTCTCCGAATCACGGCATGACCACGTTTAAAGCCTGTAATTCTGAGCAGCTCTCACCCACACACTGTCTGTCAGGCCAGCCGTCCCCTCTTCAGCAGCAGATTACGGGTCGTCATTCAGAACCAGCTTTCATCCCAACACGGACCAGCAGCCACAACAGCTCTCAGAGCAGAGCGGGCCTCCGTTAATAATTCACCTGGCTAAACAATGAACACTTAAAGGCATCACGTCCAGGGCTTTTAAAGGGGAACCGAGATGGAAAGTCATCCAGAGTGGTCTGAACTGTAGATTTTTACCGTCTCAGGTATCTTTACAGTGGTGCTGATGGGAACCAGGGGTCGCCACAAAATATAGCCACTTCATTTACTATCCAGAACCACCAGTGAACCTTCTGAGCTTCTATATTTTCTATAAAATGTTGTTCATGGTAAAACAGTAGAACATTTCCTTTGGGGGGCTACTTTGCCTGACAACACCCTAAGCGTACAGTACTGTGCCAAAGTTTTAGGCGTCTAAGCAAATGTTTAACCAGCTGACCTCAGCAGTGAGTTTATCACAATATACATTAGAATAAAGTCGTATTCATAATTCAAATAATCAGAAAAACAATAAACAGTAACAAGAATTTCTCGGGTCCATATTTTTCCTGGACACCTTCACAGCCGCCACAGAGACTCGTTAATATCATCAATTACATCATGAGCTCAATTTACTGAGCACTGATTGGTCAAACCAGGAGCTGCTTTATAACTACATATAATACTGGACTTCCTCGAGGAGGAGAGGCTTGGAGATGGGTAAACACACACACCAACATCCAGAACATCACTGTTTATTTTATATATAAAATCAGTATTAATTAATATACTATAAATGTTGTTTATTCAAATATTAACACTTTTATCAGCAAATAAGCACAAACTACACAATAAATAGATTTTGAAAATGTGTCTTGGGTGCCTAAAACCTTCGCACTGTACTGTATCCCTCCACCGGGAACGCATTTTAAGGCCCAAACTATCGTAAAACACTAACTTTCTGTAGAGAAGCTTCTAGAGGCTCATTCTGTTCTGATTGGCAGCATTTCATTTAAAACATTTATTTACACTGCAAAAAAAGGATTCTTGTCAAGTAAAATGATCTTTAGTATAGTCAATAGATCTAATCATTCTTCCTGTGAGGTTGTTGTCGGGTGAATTTAAGATTATTTACCTTATTTCTAGACGTTTTACTCTTTTAAGTAACTTGTTAGTTTAAATGATCTCACTATGTTGGCAGATAATTGTGCTCGTTTTTAAGAAACGTGCTCGAAACCAGCAAAATGATCTGCCTGTATAGTGAGAACATTTTACTTCATAAAATTACGCAAGACAAGGTAATCATGTCTAGAAATAGATAGATAGAAATAGTAGATAATCCTGCACAGCCATCTCAGAAAGGGAAATACCATATATATCGGTTAGATTTAGGATCGTTTGACTTCACAAGACATCATTATCTGCAGAAATTTTGGAAAAACACAGTAATAATTCCCCTCTAAAGACAGCGAATCGCCGGAACACTGCCCGAGGTACGGTCATATCGAGCTGTGGCAATTTTTTTTGCTCTATTTTGAGATCTGGAGCCACGGCAGGACACGCTTTGCCCTGGTCAAGTACGAGGAGAACCTTGATACAACTGAGACAATAATTAAGAAAGGTCTACTCAAGCAAGAGCTGCTCTTCTGCATCTCCTTTTCTTTCACAATTCACAATTCCTGAATTCTAGAGGCTTCAAGAAATGCAAATGGACAAAATAAGACCAGTTCAGCAGAGAAAAAGAGCCACTGGTGGTTAGAATAGTAAGAGAAGTTGCCTGCTAGGAGGTAAGTTGTCTGCTGGGAGAACCTGAGCTGGAGTTCTAGTGTCGGAAGTGCACGTACCCGAGCGAGAGTGAGGCCGAGGCTGGCGTGCAGCGGAGCGAGAGCGGGATGCGACCACGCAAGCAGAAAGACCCGGAGCCTTCTCCCGAGACGCATTCCTCCGCATCCCGAGCATCCGTCAAGCGCTCTGCTCCACTCTTACGTAAGCTGCCCCCTTATGCTAGCGAGGGCCAGATGCCATGTGCCACAAGTTCCCTCCCTCCCTCTTCCCCTCCCTCCCTTCATAGGGTGGCTAATTAGAAAAAAAAAGGTATTCATCCACCCCACTCCACCCCCAACATGACCACATGGAACGGCACGGGACACCACTGCCTTGAGCCACGGCAGCAGCCACAGAGCCGTCCGAGAGAGCCGGACCTGTCCTGAGATGAGAGCGAAGCGGAGGAGAACTGCGGGCAGCGCTGCGCTGCTCTGCTCTGCTCTGTGGTATTTTTAGAAGCAGAGAGAATGCATTCTGCCAGAGGAAGCGGCACGAGAAACAAAGGCTCGTCCTCCTTCCTCAGAAACACGAATCTCCATACAAGACCGCTGCGAGCGCACTTCTTACATCTGCAGCCCGGTTTTAACCGCCGGAGTACGAGGGGAGGGAGGAAGCCCACCTTTAGGCTGGCTTTACACGGTGAGAGTTGCATAAGGTAAAGCGTTTGCAACTCACTTGAAACTCAGCCGCAACAATAGCAGTCATCTTAACTTAATGGAGCAAGTTTCACGAAACAGCCGATCAAAAATGCTTATTATGCGTCTGGGGCGGTGGTACAGAGACTTCCTCTTGTTTAGTCTGGAGATCTGACAAATCACGATTATTCACAAATTCATAATACAGAAGCGAATCTGATCTTAATTTAGGAATTTTATCAGATCTTAGAGCATCTCGTCTCCGGTTAGGAGATCTAAACCTACTCAAAGTTAACAACCAGCTGTTATGTCTGTTGCCTAGCAACCGACCATACAAACACGGCTGAAAGGTAAACACGTCAACAGAATAATGTTAAAATGTGAGTTAAGCTGCTGTTACTGATGTAAAAAAGGTCAAACAGAGCTAAAGTAAGATAGACTGTCAGGTGTGAATGCTATGAGAGCGCCCCCTGCTGTGTATCAGAGTGCCCCCTGCTGTTTATCAGAGTCGCCCCCTGCTGTTTATCAGAGTGTCACTGCTCTCAGTTTCAGTCTCCATTTCCCAAACACTTCAGCCGAGCACGTTCCTCTTCCTAATAAACAGCCACATGTTCAGCTCCGCCTCCTCATTATTCTCCACCATCACTGTAATATTCCATCATCTACATTAACACAGGAAGGTGATCAGAGGGGCGGTGGAGTTCGAGTCGGCAGCGTTTGAGATGTTTAAAACGCAGAGTTAGAAGAGAAAAACATCTCCCAGTGAAAGCCGCGTTTTACAGTAGGAATAAATGGAGCTCATTATGCTGGTAGTGAACTACGCCGCCTGACTCAGCCGCCTCAGAACCAGAGAAACGGGCCTTAAACAGGAGTCAGGACCCTGCTGGGGTTCATCCTGAAGTTAGGACAGGATTTAGGAGGTTTAGTCTCAGTGCTGCAGTAACACTGATGTGGTGGTGGTGTGTTAGTGTGTGTTGGGCTGGTCTGAGTGGATCAGACACAGCAGTGCTGCTGGAGTTTTTAAACACCTGACAGCCAAAAACATCCAGCCAACAGCGTCCTGTTTTTGAAATAAATTGAAAATGCCTGCTGTTCTTTACATTGTGTGTGAATTTCATGATGAATGGAACAAAAGAAACCACCCAAAATGTACTTAAATAACTCGTTATATATATATAACTCTTGTTACTCTGGTTACATATATAAACATATATATATATATATATATACAATAGCAAAGATACATGTGCATATGTTGGCATATATTTAAACATTTAAATACATTTAGTAAATGTATACTGTACATATATTTATGAATATGAGAAAATTTACTGTCACTGTTGGAACGAAACCTCCTATCTCAGAAATGCTAACTTTCTTAACTTGTTATAGAACTGAATGCAAAAAGATCTTTTCCCAGCAATTTTGGACCAATTCTGTTGATCTATTAATCGTACAGTTTTCACAGAAGGATCAGCTGGCATTCATGAATTACGTAAAAACCAACAAATGACAGAAACGATATATGTGTGTATGGGTTCTACAGGAGCGTCCACTCTTCTGTCCTCCACAGGGGTCACTGGTGTTACTGACCGTCATCGGTGCTCCTCATAATAAAGGAAACACCAGAGACGTTTTTAATGATCAATGCATTTTACAGAACATCAAACCACACACTGTCCATCAGGGAACGTCCACTAAAATATGGAATTTAATCCATTTGTGCTGTTTTTTCACAGTGACCTCAGAATAAAGTCGGTCACACCAGTGACGTCAGCTAGAAGCTTCATATGAGATCATGAGCTGAATGAGAAGATCTCTGAGAACTGAGAGACACAGTGGACTCACCATGAGCTTTTCTCCATAGATCCTCAGAGAACAGGTCAAAGGAGGTTGAGTGACGTCATCGGTGTGACTTTTATTTCAAAATAAGAGAGTTTAGTTACACGGTAACACCAGTGACACGACTCCTGGGGACTTTTATTATATATTTTATAATATTTATTTGGCTTTGGTTTTCTTTATGTCATTTAATTCATTTATTTCATAGTCACGTAGAAGGCCTCAGCCTTCACACACGACTGTGGGGGCGAGCTCTTCTGTGGTGTTTGGATTCTATATGATTGATTTAAAAACCAATATTGATCAATTGAGGCTCAGGAAGTTATAATTATTAAATTACTGTGTTGTTTTATATAAAAATATGAATAAATCGTAACTCTAAGATGTTTTTTTAGTGGAATGTGTCTGTAAACGCTGGGGACGTTTCTGTAGACTGACTCAAATGTCTTTTTCCGTAATGGACCACACATTTTGGTCACATTCTGATTGGATAAAATATTAAAACATTTTGAGGGAGAGGACGGATCCTCCTTCAGAATTCTCTGCTGAGCACAGACACGTCTTCTTTTCCGAAATGAAAAACTCCTCAAATCTACCCGCCTGGCGTGAAAGGCGTACTCAGCATTCAAAGCGGAGAATTCTGCGGAAAGGTGACGTGTTTGTGTGCATGTATGCTAATGTCCGCATCCCCCAGAGTCTCCGAGCGAGCGGCGTTCGTGTGGCGGGGAGATCAAAGCGGCCCCCTGTGTGAAGGTGTCACTCCCACTCTGTTCCTCTCTCGGTCTCGCGTTCCTTCATGTGCTGAAGTGAGCCTGAGCGCCGAGCGGGCGTTCAGTCTGAAGGAGGAACCCATCAGAATTCTGTCTGCACTCCGAGAACCGCTACAGCTGCTGCGTACTCACTCGATGAAGCAGTCGCGGCCGTCTCTACTGGACGCCATGTCCCAGCCGTTCAGGGGTCCCTGGGAGGAGGTCCAGCCCCCGGAGGACGAGGGACACCCGAGGGTTTTGGTCCTGTGGCTGTGGGGAACAACACAGAAGGGACTCATTCAGAGATGGAGGCTTATGGAATTCATATGGACAGTTGACAGTTTTGTGGTTCAAGTCAAACTGTGTGAAAAATATATACAATGTAGGAAAATGGCCAAATAATTATTAAAGCTATTAAATATTTCGCTGCTGTCTGGAGAAAACCTCATATCTCCATTTTTGACGTTTTTCAGTTTTTGACATAATCTGAAATAAAATGTTGCCCTTTACATTGTGTGTAAATTTCATGATGAATGGACCAAAAGAAACGAACCAAAATGACCTGTAAAAAATTCTGGTTCCATTGACTTCCATTAAGTAAAGTAGGTTTTTTCCTTCTCCTGTAAAGTTACCCTTCTGAAGATACGAGGTTTTGTTCTGACTGCGGTGACATATTTAAAATGCATTTATTAGTGTGTGTGGTTCTCTGTGTGGAGTCGAGTGTAATGAAGGTTCCAGATGTAACTAAACGTACCGACTGTGATCTGCACTGTACTTTACATTCACCACGTACGTCTGCAATCAGACTCTCACACACAGTGTACTTCACATAAACAAGATACCAGATCAGGCCTGCATTTCACAGAGTATCAGTACCTACAGCCCTCACGTCTGTCCCATTAAAGGACCGCTTGATCAGATTAAAAACGAAGACACTGGAGCACAAACTCATTTTCTCTGTAGTTTTTAATCATTTTCTGGACCCCAGTTTTGAAATCTTTTCCCAGTCCTTTTGCAAGTGAATTATTTTATATCTAATCTCCTCAGAAAGATCTCCTGAAAAATTCATAACTGGAGCTGAACGGCCCTTAATGGCATTTTAACCTTCATTTCGAATCTACTGTGCTGGAGTGCTATTACTATTAGAGGTACTATTACTGTCCAAATACTTTTGCATTTCACCGCCTTGTTGGAAAAGGATTAACATAAAAACACTTAATTCTCATAAGAGCTCCTCGGCTCTTCAAATGTAGCTGTCTTACGCAGGTGGTCTGTCTTTTGGACCAGATGGCTCGCTCACCCTGAACAAGCTTCAGGAAAAAACTGGGCCCTTTTATCTCTGAACAGCAAAAATCACTGCATTCATCCAAAAATCCAGGCAGACAGTGCCCACACCTTCGGCCAGATTTACGGATGTCCCAAACACACATCTAGGTCATTTGGTGGGATCGTACCAGAACGTGCGAGGCCAGGATACTGATACGACACCACGCTGTGCCACAGAGCGCTGTGAGGTTCTACCCACCACCACTATACTTCATAACAGATGCTAACAGCCTGACTCTGTACAGATAGAGCTAACAGATGCTAACACAGGCTAACAGACGCTAACAGAGGCTAACAGACGCTAACAGCCCGACTCTGTACAGACAGAGCTAACAGACGCTAACAGAGGCTAACAGACGCTAACAGCCCGACTCTGTACAGACAGAGCTAACAGACGCTAACAGAGGCTAACAGACGCTAACAGCCCGACTCTGTACAGACAGAGCTAACAGACGCTAACAGCCCGACTCTGTACAGACAGAGCTAACAGACGCTAACAGACGCTAACAGCCCGACTCTGTACAGACAGAGCTAACAGACGCTAACAGACGCTAACAGACGCTAACAGCCCGACTCTGTACAGACAGAGCTAACAGAGGCTAACAGACGCTAACAGCCCGACTCTGTACAGACAGAGCTAACAGACGCTAACAGACGCTAACAGCCCGACTCTGTACAGACAGAGCTAACAGATGCTAACAGACGCTAACAGCCGCTAACAGCCCGACTCTGTACAGACAGAGCTAACAGACGCTAACAGACGCTAACAGCCCGACTCTGTACAGACAGAGCTAACAGATGCTAACAGACGCTAACAGCCGCTAACAGCCCGACTCTGTACAGACAGAGCTAACAGACGCTAACAGACGCTAACAGCCCGACTCTGTACAGACAGAGCTAACAGACGCTAACAGACGCTAACAGCCCGACTCTGTACAGACAGAGCTAACAGACGCTAACAGCCCGACTCTGTACAGACAGAGCTAACAGACGCTAACAGACGCTAACAGCCCGACTCTGTACAGACAGAGCTAACAGACGCTAACAGACGCTAACAGCCAGACTCTGTACAGACAGAGCTAACAGACGCTAACAGACGCTAACAGCCCGACTCTGTACAGACAGAGCTAACAGACGCTATATAATAGACGCTAACTAAGAGATACTCTGTATATGAGACACTATATATGAGAGATACTCTATCTATCTATCTATCTATCTATCTATCTATCTATCTATCTATCTATCTATCTATCTAACATACACACTAATATACATAAGCTAACAAAAGGACAAAATTGCTCTTCTTATCATTTGGGTTGCCAACCCCTGGCTTAGGCCATGAAGGGGCAGTGGTACTGTGGGAGCAACGGTGAACGGGAGCAGACAATAAGTGTAAAATGAACTTTGAAAAGCTTGCATGCATTTTTTTATTAATTTGAGTAATTAAAATTTAAGAAACATAATCAGTAACAGCGCAAAACAGTGTGAATTAAATGAAAATGGCAGGAAAGTATTTTCCATGTATATAAACGTATCTGAATACGCTCCTTTGTATGTGCTGTAACTGGAATACATTACTACATTTAGTGTATTGCGTATTCAGTATTCAGCCATCACTGCCTTTTCAAAATATTCTGGCCAAAACTCTCAAAGACAAGCACAGACCTGAAACCAGCTACCATCAAAGGGCTTTTCAGCAGGGATTCTTGTACTTCTGATTAATGATTAATATTCATTCATAAGAATGCTGTGCGTGTGAGGTTAGACTTAAAATGGTGCAATGATTTATTCTGAAAAGACGAAAACAGTGAAGGTTACTTTTTCAAAAACTCAGGACAGCTGTAAAAAATTGAAATCAGTCGAGCTGCGCCGTTAGACAAGAGTCTCGCGCTCAGCAGCGAGGTGGTGATATAATAGTGATGGTTGAAAGTTGTGTCACTTCAAAGAGCCTGTATGACTCAGAACAGTCTCTTAGCATTCATTATTTAAAGCCAGTCTCATCCCTCTTTCTTCTTCCCCGTCACCAAACCAGAGAGGGGGGGCAGAGAGAGAGAGACGGAGAGAGAGAGAGAGAGAGAGGGAGAAAGGGAGAGAGAGTGAGAGAAGGTGAGAGAGAGAGGGAGAAAGGGAGAGAGAGAGAGAGGGAGAGAAGGAGAAAGGGAGAGAGAGAGAGAGAAGGTGAGAGAGAGAGGTTGAAAGGGAGAGAGAGAGAAAGGGAGAGAGAGAGAGAGAGAGAGAGAGGGAGAAAGGGAGAGAGAGAGAGAGAGAGAGGGAGAAAGGGAGAGAGAGAGAGAGACGGTGAGAGAGAGAGGGAGAAAGGGAGAGAGAGAGGGAGACGGTGAGAGAGAGAGGGAGAAAGGGAGAGAGAGAGGGAGAGAAGGAGAAAGGGAGAGAGAGAGAGAGAAGGTGAGAGAGAGAGGGAGAAAGGGAGAGAGAGAGAGAGACGGAGAGAGAGAGAGGGAGAAAGGGAGAGAGAGAGGGAGAGAAGGAGAAAGGGAGAGAGAGAGAGAGAAGGTGAGAGAGAGAGGGAGAAAGGGAGAGAGAGAGAAAGGGAGAGAGAGAGAGAGAGAGAGAGAGGGAGAAAGGGAGAGAGAGAGAGAGAGAGAGAGGGAGAAAGGGAGAGAGAGAGAGAGAGAGAGAGAGAGGGAGAAAGGGAGAGAGAGAAAGGGAGAGAGAGAGAGAGGGAGAAAGGGGGGGGGGAGGGAGAGACCACTCTGTAGAGAACCTTTTCACCCTGCCATCAAAACGAGTCAACTTAAGCTCTGAGTTTGCTCTGAAGCCAGTCTAGAATTACTGCCCCAGCAGGTCGATCGCGGTACTGCAATAAAGGTGCTTGCAAGGGCGGCACTGCGTTGCCTTCACCTGTGGAAAGTGCGGTTTAAGCCCTATTTCCTCCAAAATAAATTAAAAAAAAATGAGTGGCTATGACTTAGTATGAAGTGGGAATGAAATAATTAAGCCTTGACCACAGCTTAGTAAGGCACGACCTCGTTCCCACGCCTTACTAAGTTGTGGCCACAACTAAATTATATTGTTCCCCCCTTGTTCTTGCTAAGTAGTTAAACCTAACGCTGTACTTAACATTCAAGGTTCAGCCTCATTCACTGAGGAATTGCTCGTAGGCGTATTCTAGTATTTAGCAGTAATGATAATATATAATGGGAGAAACAAGAAGTGGCCAGACTACCTTTAAACTAGCCTAACTTAATGTTAGCTTTTTAGCCAAAGTACACTTGAACATAACAGCTGGAAATCTAACTGGAAAGCACAAGAGGATGTTAGAGGATGGCTAACACAAACTGCCTCAACAGACGGACTACAGTCTCTGTATAAATCTGAATATGGCTGCTGTCGGACCAAAACCTCGTATCTCCGTTTTTCAGTTTTTTACATAATTTGAAAATGCCTAGAGTCGTTTATATTGTGAGTACATTTCAAGATGAATGCACCAAAAGAAACGGCCGAGAATTTCTTGGAAAGACGTCTGGTTGCATTGACTTACGTTAAAAGTGAAGTAGGTTTTTCCCTTCTCCTGTAAAGTTACCGTTTTGGAGATACAAGGTTTTGATCCGAAAGCAGGAATACGCTGGCAGGAGTTACTGAGCTGGATTTTGTAGAAAGCTTGAATCAATGAATGCTTCACACCACAGTATTTCCCAGGCCTGAGTAATCGCTTTCTAAAACTTCTGTTTTATCTCCTAATCCGTCTTATCGTTAGGGCCCAGTTTTCGAGACGGATTTAGGATTTGACAGAGAAATCAGGGGAAATTCGGTCATGGCAATGACGACAGGTTTGGGCATGTTTCTCTAACCCAAAAACTCGAACACAGCCGTCGGGGAATTCTACTCATGACTCAGGATTTTACTGTACGTGTACAGTATTTCGGAAGCCTGTGATTACCTGTCACTTTGAGCCTGTTACTCTGCAGCGCGGTGAAGGGAAGTGAGGGCGAGATGCTGAAAGTCATATTTGAGCTTCATGGCGAGCTTTGGATGATAAAAGGGTGATAATGGAGCTGAATCTAAATGGATTTCAGGCTATTTCTGTCGGATGTGGGCACAGGTCCGAAGAATATTCCCAGAGCTTTAGAAACACTCTGACCACCTGCGTCATTCACGAAAGCCAGAAAAATGACCAAAGCTTGGGTAAGCTAGAAACTGCAGTGGTTAAAACGTTCCTTTTTCCGCGATTGGATGAGCAAAATACAGGAACTTCTAACTTTTCCTCTGATAAACAGCACGGCTGGCAATGCTACAGCAGATGCTTAGTGACATATGCTGGACAGTACCTGAATAAGCACTTCTCATTGTTTTACAGTTCCTCTCCTGACTTAAAGAGGTACTTTAAGTTTAGCCCAGTTCAGCTTCGTTCACGGTTTGGGAATTCTGTTTACTGTTGGTCTGGAGAAGGGAAGGATTTCTGGGTCAAAGCCAAGCCAGGTTTAAAAAGCAAAGCAATCTCAGAATAAATTTTAAAACTGACACACACGAAAAAAAGACTCCTGCATGCATGAAATTGCATTAGAGCTGCACAATATAATGTTTCTTAATCGTTATCGTGATATCGGTCTTCGCAATACAGAACGATCTTTAACAACGTCATAAAAGATTTCATTGTGTTTTAGAATATCGCTGCTGTCGGAACAAAACCTCATATCTCTGTAAAATGGTAACTTTACAGGAGAAGGAAAAAAGCTACTTCACTTTTAATGTAAGTTAATGGAACCATTAGCGATATGTTGTGTTTTGATGCTGGTATGCTCGTCAACCAGCATGACCATGCTGGAGTGACCAGATAAACCAGCATAGACCAGCATAAACCAGCTTAGACCAGCATAGAGCAGCTTAGACCAGCTTAGACCAGCATAGACCAGCATAGACCAGCACAGAGCAGCTTAGACCAATATAGACCAGTATAGACCAGCTTAGACCAGTATTGACTAGCATAGATCAGTATAGACCAGTATAGACCAGCTTAGACCAGTATAGACCAGTATAGAGCAGCTTAGACCAGTATAGACTAGCATAGATCAGTATAGACCAGCATAGACCAGTTTAGACCAGTATAGAGCAGCTTAGACCAGTATAGAGCAGCTTAGACCAGTATAGACTAGCATAGACCAGTATAGACCAGCTTAGACCAGTATAGACCAGTATAGAGCAGTATAGACCAGTACAGACCAGCTTAGACCAGTATAGACTAGCATAGACCAGTATAGACCAGTATAGAGCAGCTTAGACCAGTATAGACCAGTATAGAGCAGCTTAGACCAGTATAGACCAGTATAGAGCAGCTTAGACCAGCATGAAATGCTTGCCAGTTTTTTCAGCAAGGACACTGCTATGGGCAATAGATGATGCATCATCAAGACTCATAGATAACAGAGCCTTAATTTCCTTGCAAAAAATATGCTTGTCAGACATCAAGCAAGCGTAGGACCAGATGTGCCCAACAGCATGGCCTACAGTAGAGCTTTGTTTTTAGCGCAGAACGTTAAAGCCGTTCTCCCAGCTCCGCCAGTCTGCGCGGAGTTTATTCAGCTGTTCTCTGCAGCGTCTGTAAATGTAGCTTTGACTGTACGAGGAAACTCGGTCTCGGGTTCGGTTTGAGTCACTAACCGCAGGACCATGTCTGACTTTGAGAAGAGATGCTGTGTCTTTATATTTCAACCCAAGATCAACGGAAAATTCAACGAGCTGCTTCACCTCTGAGCTTAAGCAAAGCACAGCTTTTGCAAGCGAACGCAAACCGTTCGCATCGTGATGCAAAACATTTGCGAGGGAACGCAACACGACTAACTTCTGTTTTAACCACAGACCATTTTACCTTTTTATATTTGTTTATCTCCACTGACCCTCTCACCCCGGACACCACTATCTGACTGTTACCCCACTTACCCGCCTTATTACCCCACTTACCTGCCATATTACCCTACTGATCTGACTGTTACCCCACCTACCTGCCTTATTACCCCACTTATCCAACTGTCACCTCACTTACCTGCCATATTAACCCACATCTGACTGTTACCTCACTGACCCCTTTCTCTGCCACTATACACCCTTTAACTGCTGCTGCACTCAGCACTTTAACTTTAGACCCATACTGTGCACTTGTAAGGTTTACAGGTATGACTGTGTGTGTGTGTGTGTGTGTGTGTGTGTGTGTGTGTGTGTGTCTGAGTGTGTGTGTGTCTGAGTGAGTGATGATAGGAATGCAGGTTTTACTCTATTTTATTTTATCTTGTTGATTTTATATTTATTTGATCTTATTCCCTACATGTGAGTGTCTGTCTGACTCTGTGCTCTGTGAGCTCCTGTAACCAAAACCAAATGCCTTGTATGCACAGCAGACCCGGCCAGTAAAGCTGATTCTGATTCTGATTCTCTGATTCTGATTCTCTGATTCTCTGATTCTCTGATTCTGATTCTCTGATTCTGATTCTCTGATTCTGATTGTGATTATCTGATTCTGATTCTCTGATTCTAATTCTGATTCTCTGATTCTGATTCTCTGATTCTGATTCTCTGATTCTGATTCTCTGATTCTAATTCTGATTATCTGATTCTGATTCTCTGATTCTGATTATCTGATTCTGATTCTGATTCTCTGATTCTGATTCTCTGATTCTGATTCTCTGATTCTGATTCTCTGATTCTAATTCTGATTCTCTGATTCTCTGATTCTGATTCTCTGATTCGGATTCTCTGATTCTGATTCGGGACTTCAACTTTTCCTTGATGTCCTCTTTTGGAAGCCACTGGCATTGAGTACTCCTACATTATGCTGACGCACTGTCTAACCCATGGCTGTGGGACGCTTTAGCCATCAGGTGTGAGACCCTAACACAGTGTGCAGAGTCAACCTGGTACGTTAAAAACTGCTTGCAAGACGTTTTTCCGAGATTAGATGAGCACAGCACTGTCTGACAAAGAAATGCTTAACTCGTCCTCGAGCGTCAGGGACAGCCAGCAGACGCTACCCAACTTTCTTTAGTCACTAACATCCATTCAGCTCAGCGGAGATCCATTCACATTTGACCCTGCACAGCCCGCAGCGCGGCGTTCCCACCTGTGGCTTTCAGGCTTGCATAGCATGGAAATTTTTTCAGTGGATATAAACACACAACCACCTGCATGACTATCAGGTCTACAAGAGAAGAGCAGAATAAGCTGGACAGTCAGTGCTGATTCAATTCCAGCCATGACCACAGCAGAGTCTCCTGGGCCTGCCAGCGCTGATTCCCTTTTCCTTCAGAAAACAAAGAGATGAGTCGACTCACGGTTTGAAATGACGCATCCTCAGAACTGCACATCGCTCGGGCTAAACGCTTCACACTCATCTTCCTTCAAAGTGCTTGGCTGATTTCCCTGATTTATTCTTTTTCCTGACCACAGAGCCGTTCCGCGTGGGTTCTGCTGACCATCTGTACTCCTCTGCGAGCTGAGAGTTTGTGTGGAGTTCCGGCGCCGGCCAGCGAAACCGAAGCTGCTTCGTTAATAAATGATGGCGCCTCGGTCACGTAGCGCGGGAATGTGAAGGAACGCGTGCTGCACAATTCATGACCGGCGTTGCCTTAAACTGAGCAGAGTAAGTGCTTCAGCACTGCTGCTCAGCCAGGCTTAGCCACAGGAAGCGGGCCGCAGAATGAGGACCACAATCACTTTGTTTGCTATTAGACGTAGAAGGAAATTCGTTTGGTGCACTTTCAGCATTTTAACAATCACACGTATGATCCGAATGATATATTACAACGTAAAGCACGTGTTTACAGTGAGGAGTGGAGAGATGCCTCATGTACATTCACAATGTATTAAGCTTTAAACAGATAAACCAAATTAGGGATGCATCAAAATGGCAATTCTGGGCTGATGCACAAACTTTTCATGTACACCGAACAGGCACAACGACTCGTTTCTACGCTCACTGTCCACTTTATCAGCTCCACTGACCGTACAGTTCCCCTCTGTAGTTCTACAGTTACAGACTGTAGTCCATCTGTTTCTCTGATACTCTGTTACCCTGTTCTTCAGTGGTCAGGACCCCCATGGACCCTCACAGAGCAGGTACTGTTTGGGTGGTGGATCATTCTCAGCTCTGCAGTAACACTGACATGGTGGTGGTGGTGGTGTGTTAGTGTGTGTTGCACCGGTACGAGTGGATCAGACACAGCAGAGCTGTTGGAGTTTGTGTTTAATCTAGGATTGCTTAGCACTCATATAGTACTAGAATCCCATAGAGGCGCTAGCAGAAGGAATCCCACAAAGACAGCCACAACCTTCATAAGAATAACGTTCTAAACGAGTGAAATAGTAGACGTGCGATTTTTAACGGAAAACTGCTTCGTTTAAAAAGCTGTTTGACAGTGCCCCCCCAACTCTGTGCATAGACAGTGGGTAGATAACATGAAATTGTTTGCTGTATTAATAAAGTGAACCTGTATGTCTTTTCTGAAGGTGTAAACAAGGGGTGCCCAATCCTGGTCCTGGAGATCTAGCACTCTGGAGAGATCCAACACAATATAGCGATGCCTCTGAAAGCCTTTCCTGGATCAGGTGTTAGTTTAGGGTGGATCTCCAGGACTAGGACCGGAGACTCCTGGTGTGGACGGTGAAAAGCCCCAGAAGTCTGAAAGCACAGAGCCATAAAATCACCCCTATAGCAACAAGAAAGCTGAAGTAGAGTCACGATAGTTGAAGGTAAAGGTGAACATCAGGCGGGTGATGCTGAGGGAAAGTGGAGCGTCGCAGCGTTGGTGAAATCCTGCAGCCACGCCGCAGCTGTCTGGTGGAAAGCAGGGATGAGCTCAGATATATCCTATTTGTTATACATTCTATTTTTATAAGCAAACAGGCCCTTTTTGGAGGGCATTTCAGCTTTAAAGCTGCAAGCCACGCCAGTTTCCTTTCCTTCTTCTGCGGTATGGCACGCCCAGGGAGCACACTGCAAAAAATGATATTTTTGCAAGAGAAATAATTTAATATTTCTCATTTTTAGACGGTTGTAGGCATATTAGAGGATTGTTTAACTTAAGTTAGTAACTTCAAAATTATTTAACATGCTTTTAACATGTTTGTCAGTTTATTGTGTAAATTTATTATAAACCACATTGGCAGAAAAAAGCTGCTCAAGAAATATGAGGATATAATGGGATAATTTTACCTAATAAAATGACTCAAACCAAGTAAAAATAGCTTGGAAAAAGTTAAATAATCCTGGATTATTCCTACAAGCATCTCAAAATGAGAAATGATTTATGTGAATTTCATTTGCCTTGATATATAGTTTTTGTGAATGCATGGGTAATGAATTCAAATCTGCAGGTTTTAGCATTCTTTCCAAAAACAAATTATTTTGAGTTATTGTGGAGCCTGACGAGAGCACACGTCGAGTGTAGTCCGTACCTGAGCCAATTTAAACGTTCTCTCTAGAAATGATCAGTTTGAACCATTTATTGTTTGTCATCATGTCTGTATATCGTTCTATCCGTGTTGGCTCTATGACCCTGGACCGTTTTGACCGTGACCCTGGATTCGCCCGTGATAAAAGTCCCTTATCTCATCACGTGCGTCCGCCTCCTCGCTCCGCGTTACAATCAGACAGGATTTTCAAAAGTATTTGATGAACACATGTACGTGTATTTATTTCTGTCTGTGTGTAATATTTACCCACTCATTTTAAAATAAATGTATTTTAGATATATATTGGCTTAATATGGCAAAATATTCTGAAACACATTTTAGTGTCTGAAATGTACTGAAACCACATCCATATATTTTTTCCATATAGGAAAACTCATCAGCAGTTCCGGATTGAATGAGCAAACGTTTCTGATTAGATTAAGTGACCCTTATTAATCTCACAGCGGGGATATTTAACCTCCGCATTTAACCCATCAGTGCAGTGAAACACCACATACACACTAGTGAACACACACACTAGGGGGCAGTGAGCACACTTGCCCGTAGCGGTGGGCAGCCCAATACACAGCACCCAGGGAGCAGTTGGGGGTTAGGTGTCTTGCTCAAGGGCACTTCAGTCACATCCTGTCAGCTCTGGGGATCAAACCAATCCCTGATCCCAGATCCCCGATCCCCTTCCGGTCACAGGGCCAGTTCCCTAACCTCCAGCCCTCGACTGCTCTGTTACCTGGAGGTGCATTTTATAATTCTAGCCCACAGTCCCTAAGCTCAAAACAGTTTATAGGCACACTACCTTCACTTTCTCTGGAAAAACGGTCACATTTGTACATTTCGATGACACAATAAAAAGCCTGGGCTGCATGGAGTCAACACACCTTACAAAATACAACTGCACCGTGTTTCGGTACCACAATGTTCTCTAAATAAAGGTACTGAAGAGGGTGAAACGTACCATAAAGGGAAAACGTGCAGACCTACAGAGTCTCTCTAAATCGCCATCAGCACAACCTTTACTGACGTCTGGTTCCTCGCCGTTTTAATGCTGCATTTACTTGAATTTCATTAGAAAGCGGTCAGTGCGCTCTCCACATGCCGCACCAGACTACCGTTAGATCCTCAGAGTGAAGATGCGGCTGGTCGGACAGAGACGCCTTACAGCACAAAGAACAGACCGAGTTCCTGCAGCATCTGTTGCCATGGCGCCTGACGTTCAGTCAGATCGTCTGTCTGCGGGAAACAGGCCTCATACTGTCTCACTGCTGATCGGGGCCTCAACCACTCTCAGGATTTATCACTCACACATCCTGAAAACCATCGCAGATGTACACTTAATGCAGACCAGACAGTACTGTCCCGGCACACTGACCACTGTAACTGGAGACTCAACCAATACATTTCATCACTAGCCACGTTTACACGCAGCCTAATGATCTGTTAATAATCCGACTAATAGCTCAATCTGAATTGAATACGTCCATGTAAACACCTCAGTCTGAATAGTCTCATCCGATTGAGGCCATTCGGAATACAGTTTCTATCTGACAGAACGAGGTGGGTAATCCTGTAAATAATCCATTAAATAGAAGAATAATATCCATGTAAACGCCTGTATCCGATTACATTCCCTATCGGAAAGTTTGTTCTGCACAAGAGGTTCTACCAGCAGTAGGAGAACCAGACGCTTGTAGGGTTGGAGAAGGTCAGAGAGATTGTTGAGAGCTTTGTAGGTGAGAAGAAGGATCTTAAACGGAATATGATAGTTCATGGGAAGCCAGTGGAGGTTTTGGAGAACAGGTGTAATGTGGTGATGTGACCGGGTGTAAGTGAGGAGTGTCTGGAGCTTATGAAGAGATGAGGAGCTGATGCCTGCAAGAAGAGAACTGCAATAGGCTGGAAATGAAAGCATGAATGAGAGTTTCGCAGCTGACTGGGAGAGAGATGCGGATTTTTGTTATATTGTGTGAGTGAAAGAAAGAGGTTTTAACTTGGGAGCTGACATGAGAGTCCAGTTCAAGTGAAGAGTCAAGGATGACACCCAGGTTATGGACCACAGAGGAGGGAGACAAGACAACATCATCAATTGAGAGAGTGAGGGGGCCAGTTTTATTTACAGCAGATTTAGAACCAGTAAGAAGGAGTCCTGTCTTATCACTGTTAAGCTTTAAGGAGTTGTGTTTCATCCAGTTACTAATTTCTGAGAGGCACAATTCCAGATTGCCAAGAGGGGAGTTAATGGGCGAATCTGTCCACAGATAAATCTGGGTGTCATCTGCATAGCAATAAAAGTCAAGGTTAAAACTTGCCAAGAGGGAGCATATAAATAATGAATAATACAGGCCCAAGTACAGAACCCTGTGGAACCCCTTGAGTGACAGCGGAAGAGGAGGAATGATGCCCAGAGACAGTAACTGTTTACGATCTGTTAGATAGGAAGTGAACCAGTCAAGAGCGGCGCCTACAGTACTCAGCTCTCTCAGTCTACACGGGAGGATGGACTGTGAAATTCTTATAATCGATGATATCAGCTAATATCTTTTAAAGTGCCTCTTTACAGACTAATATGATGCTCTCATATCTGTAAGCTGTCAAATCCGCTATATGGCCAAAAGTATGTGGACACACTCCTAATTATTGAACTCAGATATTTTAGCCGTATCCATTAACAGGTGTATAAAATCAAACACGTAGCCATGCAGTCACCATAGACAAACACTGGCAGCAGACTGAGTCATACTGAAGAGCTCAGTGACTTTAAATGTAGCGCTATCATAGCCGCATTTAAGCCAGTTTGTGAGAATTTTGCCCTGCCAGAGCTGCCCCTGACAACTGTAAGTGCTATTATTGCGAAATGGAAGCATCTAAGTGCCACAACAGCTCAGCCATAAACTGGTAGACCATGCAAAATAACAGAGTAAGTTCCAAACTGCTTCTGGAAGCAAGGTCAGCACAAGAACTGAGCAACAGGAGCTTCATGAAAAGGGTTTCCATGGATGAGCAGACACACACAAGCCTAAGATCACTATGCGCAATGTCAAGTGTTGGCTGGAGTGGTGTAAAGCACCTCCACTGGACTCTGGATCAGTGAAAATGTGTTATCTGGAGTGATGAATCAGCTTCACTATCTGGCAGTCTGATAGATAAATCTGGGTTTGGTGGATGCCAGGAGAACGTTACCTACCAAAATGCATAGTGCTCTTCACTGACTTGTTGAGACAGCACCAGCAAATAGGACACCAGACTGGTTAGAGACCCTCGGATTAGCTATAATTGGTTATTGGTGATATTTGTTCCATTACAATGTGTTTTTTTTTTTTTCAGTTAAGTTGCACTGAAGAGCAGGAATATAAATAAATATATTTTATAAAATAGTAAACAATAAAACATAAAAACATAAACAGTAATAATGATAATAATCAGTAATACAAATATTAATTACAATATTTGTAGTACTCCTGTATCATTCTTTATCATTCAGCAAACTGAGACACTTCTTGTTCGTATTCTTACAGAATATTAGAAATTGAAAATATTCGACAGCCCTAAATCCACACTATTGGTCAGCGGAGTATCTCAGCGAGCTCCTGCTGGACAGGTGTGTCTACACTGTGTATCCTCCCCGTGACAATTCCATCACAGTCAGGCTGCAGAGCGTTCTTCACTCCTGCTTTGTAGCACTTCCACTTTACTATATATGATATTAATTTTTAATTTTTGTCCCACAGTGCTTCTGTGTAATTACTAAAGAAATACAAAGAGCACTGTAAATAGTATATAACTGTAGAATAGCATCACGTTCACTGGATAGCTTGTACTGCTTTGCACTGTATGAATAATTTAACCCAGCAATCCCCAAGAGTGGCGACGGCAGGTGAAATGAATCCTGATACCTGATAGCCAATCAGCGGGTAGGTTGCTGTAAGTGATCAGGAAGGTCCCGCCCCTTTTATGAACAGAATGTGCGCTGCATGATTGAGTTCACCCACGGCTGATACAGCTTGTATAATTTCCATAGAAAAGCACCAGAATAAGTGGGCGCCCTGGAGCAGCCGCACATGAGCCTATGGTCACCTTTAGAGGGGTATAAAGCCCCCAGCATTGGGCTGTGGAGCAGTGGAGCTGTGTTCTCTGGACTGATGGAGCTCCATCCAGTACCTTTAGGATGAGTATACTGATCCAGAACTGGCCATCCAACATCAGTACCTGACCTCATTAAAGCTCAATCAAATCCTCACAGCAATGTTCCGTCAAGCCTTCTCAGAAGACTAGCAGCACAGGGGGACATACTAACTATTAATACCCTTCGCAGCTGCTACTCATCCAGTTAGACTGACCCCACATAGTCTTTATTTCTAAGCTCTATTTTATACAATTAGCAGTTTTAATGAATTCCCAGCACTATGAACATATGCTGAGGTTACCCTGTTATGCTGTAACTGGAAACTCTTAAACTCTCCAGAATGATGTTCTTCAAGGATTCTTTAGCAAGGAAAATGTTTCTGTATAGAACCATGAGCACTCTAAGAACACAGATAATGAGCATGTAGATGCTTCTATATAGAACCTTTCTTGAAAAGGGTTCAATATAGCAGCAAAAAGGGCTTCCACTCTTACAGCCTTGACATCGTCACAACAGAAGAACACCTTTTGGTGCTACGTAGAACCATTTTCACAAGAAAACCCAAGAACACTACAAGTGCCACAAATGAAAATACTTCAGAACTGAAATAAAAGCTACGTCACTGTTCTGAGAAATTTAAAGTTCTTTTAACTGTTATTTAAACAGACATCGGCTTATTAACCCCTATGAATGCTGGAATGCACAACCCATTTACACGTTTTTACACTTGTTCTCTGGTGAATTACCATGTGGGTGGACTAGAAGTACCAGAAACACTAAGATAACCTGGCTCACGGTTGGCGTCGCGCATGCCGTGTAGTGAGAATAGCTCAACAATTATATTACTGACCACAACCACCCTGAGCGTTAAGACTTGACATTCCCATTTAAATTCATTTTAAATCACACCAGATGAATTTCTCCTAGAAGCAACGTCGTCACACTTCCAGCGCTGATCTACATTTTTAGGTGTTGACATCGTTTTGTGTCTCAACCAAAGCAGAGAAAAATGCTCAGGAGACCTGCTTAAGCATTTAAACTCCTTCACAAGTCACTAGAACACACCAGCGTTGAGGGCTGTGGAGTAACTGGCTGACAGATGGAAAATTACCATCCCGTCTCAGAAGAGCACCCAACAGAAAGAGTGCGCCCGGTAATGGGGCACAGATACGAGGCCAGGTCAAAGCTCAGGCAACCAGGGATATTCGCATGCCGTGAAGGCCCCCTTTAGCTCAGCTGTCTATGTGGGAGATGCTAATGGATTCTGCAAGGACGCATTTCTGAGCTCTTCCATCTGTTTCTAAAAACACAAAGAGAATCTGCGCTGGGCGACAGCTTCTTTCACTGCAGTGAGCGACGGTAATAACCACATACTGTCTCCTTTTAAAGGCTGCGTGAGTCAGTCATGTATGTTGACACTGTAATACAGGATTAATCAATAAGTACATTCAGCACACATGCTTTGGAAATCCACCAATCTTCTACGTTTTTGCATAAACAGAGTCACTCAGAGAGGTTTGGTGTGAAACTCACCGTTCTAGAGAAACGTACCCAGTCAGAACCGTTCACAGTGGTGGTGATAGGAACCAGACGTCCACCTCTAAAAGCTCCTCACGTGTAACGGTTACAAATACGCTGCCTGATGTCTGAGACGCTGTTTTATGACCGTTTTGAGAAGATTTTGGCCTGATACTCCATTCGTGGTGGAGGGATACGTGCAGGGTGTTGTGAGACAAAATAGTCCCCAAAGAAAACTAATTATTCCAGATTTGCGACTATTTTACTGTCCTCAACATCACGTGCCCTGCTGAAAAAACAGCTTAGACCACTATACATTCCATGCTGGTCTAAGCTGGTTTATGCTGGTTTAGTGCTGGTATAGCCGGTCACCCAGCATGGCCATGATGGCTGACCAGCATACCAGCATCCAAAACACAACGTAAGCTGGTGACCAGCCATGCTGGTCTGCGCTGGGTTTCTAGAAGGGTATATAAACTCAGAAGACTCGTGTGGGTTCTCTGGTGGTTCTGGATGGTAAATAAAGTGTCTTTATCTGTGTTGTAGTCATGGCGACGCCTGGTTCCCATCACCACCACTGTAAAGGCATCTGAACCATTTCACACCAAACCCTCTGAACCTCTGTGGTTGCTTAACCAATCAGTTATGTAAGAAATAATGAAAGACAACTTACTTTCCCTTTAAATGAGAATGTTTTGCAGAACGTTTACTCCGTATTTACAGGCCGCTATATGTAGACACGTATGAATATGTATAAATAGACACATTTTGTAAAAGAAATACATATATTCAGAGAAATAATGATTATTTAAATGCAGTAGGGGTGCGTATTACATAGAAGCCAAGATCTCAGGCCTGAGGGGAAAACCTACTGCACCAGGTGACCAGTCATGTGAATCTTCTAGCTGAGACTGAGACTCTCACAGCACAGAACAGCACAAAGTCTGAGGTGGCCTAGGCTGGTTTATGCTACTGTCTATGCACTTAACCACTCCACATCAAACCACTCTCAATGACTTGCTCACATCTCAACCACTGAATTGCCCTTTAAATACCTGATTTCTGATAGTGTGCAGAACTACTACATGCAATTCTGGACGTTGGATCTGTTTATCCCACTGAACACACTTGGACACCAGAGATAGCAACACTGCAGCCAATCAGATCCTGTCTAAAGCTTCTGACAGACGATTGATTTTCCGTTCCACGCCTTTGATTTGATCTCCTGGTGATTTCGGTGACTGTTCCCTCGATTGCATCAGATTAGCATTAGCATAAGCGTCTATATAAGGTTTATGAGCAGAGTCTTTAAGTAACGGTCCTCACATAAAGGCATTTTTAATGTGCTCGGTTCGAGAGAGAGCTCCCTGAGCTCCGTCAGCGTCCTGAGCAGGCAGGCACAGCTCATAACGGGATGACACCCACCAGCGCGCCCCATCAATACTCCTCCCTGCAGCCGTCACACATTCCTGCAGCTAATCAACTGTTCTGACTGGCTTTCACCATCAGTAAACCGTACAAATGGACCAACCATCCGTCTGCGGTTCCAGGGACGGCTCAGCCAGACAGTGCTGGGGTGGCTGACCACAAACTTTCATTCCTTGTTAAAGCTAATGCTAAAAATGATGGCCTCATGCTAAAGTGACGATCAGGCGTGACATTCTGACCACCTCAATGTCCACTTTATCAGCTCCACTGACCGTATAGCTGCACTCTGTAGTTCTACAGTTACAGACTGTAGTCCATCTGTTTCTCTGATACTCTGTTACCCTGTTCTTCAGTGGTCAGGACCCCCATGGACCCTCACAGAGCAGGTACTGTTTGGGTGGTGGGTCATTCTCAGCACTGCAGTAACACTGACGTGGTGGTGGTGGTGTGTTAGTGTGTGCTGTGCTGGTCTGAGTGGATCAGACACAGCAGTGCTGCTGGAGTTTTTAAGCACCTCAGTGTCGCTGCTGGACTGAGAACCAAAAATATCCAGCCAGCAGCGTCCTGTGGGCAGCGTCCTGTGGGCAGTGTCCTGTGGGCAGCGTCCTGTGGGCAGTGTCCTGTGACCACTGATGAAGGTCTAGAGGATGACCAACACAAACTGTGCAGCAGCAGATGAGCTGTCGTCTCTGACTTTACATCTACAAGGTGGACCGACAAGGTAACTGAGTGGACAGTAAGTGGACATTATAAATGATTTCAAATTATTCACTAAACCAAATTACAAAGGAAGGAAGGAAAAAGAAAACTGGACTGTGAGTGGACAATAAGCAGTAATAAGTGGGATTTGTTCTGACTGGCTCCACCACCGGTGGGCCGCCCAGAAAACGCTGAGCAAAGCACCGGTGGACCCCCAGCTTTGCCATCAGCGGGCCGACAGTGGTCCACTTATAGTACGACCCCACAGCAGGTGGCTACTGCAAGAGCGAAGCAGCGTCTGGGTCTGTTACAAACAACGGTGTAACAAACCTTCATAACATGCGCGGTTAACAAGTCTAGAAAAGCCTAAACAACCTACTTCTACCACGTTTGGCTGGGACTCGGAGCAGCAGTGACTTTATATGAGGCAGAGGAACGCAGGTAGTTGCGTGCACATGTTCCTAACTCAGGGTCCGACTTAATTCGCTTCCATATCATTTCTTCCAGCATGGCAGTCCAAATATAATTACACTAGTGTTATTTGTCTGGAAGCATAAAGGCCCAGCCTTGACACTAACGCCACGCAGTGCGCATGAGTGCTGCTTCCCAAACACAGGAAGAAAGTAAACCTTCCCCGCTTTTAAAAACTGCCCCCGTGTTCATTCAGCGGGATTTAATTCGGCCTGGCTGTACCGACAGCGTGTGATTATAATAGAAGCTGTGATTGTGAGTGCTGGAGCAGTCTACTGTGCACTCGTCTTGCTGTGTGGAGGAAAGAAAACCCTTCTTTCCTTCCCCTTCCTCACTCCCTGCCCCCTCCTGCCCTCCGCAGTAAGGGCCGTTAGTGTGGCCCGCTCCCCCTCGGGCCGGAGACCCGCTCCGAATGCTTTTGCACCTTATTATACCGTGTTCCTTTTGTCCGAGCTTTTGAAAGATTGAGCCGAATCATCGCCTCCGAGCGCTGATGTTTTTTTTTCCTTCCTTTATTTTTTCCATCATCCCAGCTGGACACTGACTGGGCCTTTTTTAATCTTCACAATGCATGACCCCAACTGCGTCCTGCTTCAAAAGAAGCGTATTCCCCCCGTTTTCCGCTCCTCTCAGATCGTGACGAGTATTTGCCTTAACTAAACCGTCTTCCCGGCAGGTCAGCTTGTTAACTGGGAATTGGGACGGATAAAATGGAGTTTTTGGTTTTTTTTTTGGTCAAGGTTTACAAAAGCTAGTTTAGCCAGCATAGGCTAGCATAAGAGCTTAAGCATCACCAAACCCCTGACAGTAAGAGGAGAGTGGACCGCTGTCGGCCTGCTGAGGGCAAGGCTGGTGGTCCACTGGTGTTTTCTCAGCGTTTACTGGGCGGCTCTCGGTGTTTCAGCAGAGCAAAAGACAAAATTCAACTCATCATCACTCATTTTCCGCTCACAGTCCAATTCTCCGATTTTCTTTAGTTATACGTTGTAAATGAGATCAGTAAATGAGTAAAAGTGGTGCTGTGTTAGTGTGTGTTGTGCTGGT
This sequence comes from Pygocentrus nattereri, assembly GCF_015220715.1. Classification (NCBI taxonomy): domain Eukaryota; kingdom Metazoa; phylum Chordata; class Actinopteri; order Characiformes; family Serrasalmidae; genus Pygocentrus; species Pygocentrus nattereri. The sequence goes on from NC_051216.1 coordinate 47,951,663, forward strand.
CTAAGTGGATCAACCAAAAATATCCAGCCAACAGCGTCCTGTGGGCAGCGTCCTGTGACCACTGATGAAGGACTAGAGGATGACCAACACAAACTGTGCAGCAGCAGATGAGCTGTCGTCTCTGACTTTACATCTACAAGGTGGACCGACAAGGTAGGAGTGTCTAATAGAGTGGACAGTGAGTGGACGCAGTGTTTAAAAACTCCAGCAGCACTGCTGTGTCTGATCCACTCACACCAGCACAACACGCACTAACACACCACCACCACGTCAGTGTTACTGCAGTGCTGAGAATGACCCACCACCCAAACAGTACCTGCTCTGTGAGGGTCCATGGGGATCCTGACCACTGAAGAACAGGGTAACAGAGTATCAGAGAAACAGATGGACTACAGTCTGTAACTGTAGAACTACAGAGTGCAGCTATACGGTCAGTGGAGCTGATGAAGTGGACAGTGAGCTTAGAAACGAGGAGGTGGTCAGAGTGTTATGCATGACCAGTGTGTGTGTGTGTGTGTGTGTGTGTGTAACCCACAGGAAGAAATACACAGCTGACAGTAGCACTCATACAGACGCATGGAGCTGAAATGGCCAGATTTGTTACAGGATCGGACTGGATTTACTCCTTTTTTCCCAAATCCAATCAAACATCTTTCTAGTGGCCTGATTCTGATGCAGGGTATCTGATTGGTGACATCTCATTCACACCATCAGATCTCTCCCACATGCTGTAATCTGAGCAAATACGTGTGTTATTCCTCTGCGAGGCTCTGGCTCTAGATTTTGGGTGTTTTATGTTGCGCGGACGTCAAGCCACAGATGTTTACCAGCAGCAATGAAACGAAGGAGCTTAGCATGTGCGAAGTGCAGCCTGCTGTGCTGAGTAATTGAGCTTTTATGCTAGAAAACATCTTCCGCTGCAGCGAAAGCGCACCAGGCCCGTGAATTAAACATGATCTTCCCAAAGTGCTTCTTTTTCTACAGCCTCCTGAACAAGATGGAGGAGCCATCTAACCTCGAGGAACCACACAACACAAGGGAGCGTAAAGAGGAGCTGTGTAACTTCGCCATCCCTCCACATCTCAGATCAGTCCCTTCTGTGCTGCATCGCGGGTGCGTAACTCGCCGTCTGAGCCGCCAACCTGAGGAGCATCTCTCTCGTTCTCTCATATGAGAAAAGCATCAGCGCTAACCCAGCAAATCGGAATTCTTACAGGTCATTTGTTGCAGGATCTCCCAAAGGCAGCTCTCTACATCCAAACAGCAGAAGACTGTGGGCGAGTCAGGCTTGGACTGTGGAGGATGAGCCAAAGCTCCATGTTCGAGATAAAAACGTACAAGGAACACCCACATAAGCAAAAAAACGGTTAGGATTTGTGTTTAAAAGCTTTAAATCGTGTTAAAATGCACATCTACGCACATATTCTGCCTGACTGCAGCACGGACTTTCTACATTTCTGAGCGCTTGAGATGGTTCACTGTCGAGAAACGTGTTGACTTCACAGTGGTGGTGATGGGAACCAGGGGTCACCATGACTACAACACAGATATAGGCATTTTATTTACCATCCAGAACCACCAGAGAACCTACACGAGTCTTCTGAGTTTTACATTTGGGGCAGTCGTGGGCTGGAGGTTAGGGAACTGGCCCTGTGACCAGAAGGTTGCCAGTTCGATCCCCAGAGCCAACAGTACATGACTGAGGTGCCCTTGACCAAGACACCTAACCCCCAACTGCTCCCTGGGTGCTGGGGATAGGTGTGTGTGTGTGTTTGTGTGTGTTTGTTCACTGGTTTGCATGGATGGGTTAAATGCAGAGGTCTAATTCTAAGCTACTTTGCTTCACAACATCCTTCATCCATCCACAAAAACGGACTTTAAGGCCAAAGTCATCAGGCAGTGAATTCAGAACCAGTTCATGTAGGAACCTTCTGTGAGGAGCTTTTAGAGGGACGTCTGGTTCCCATCACCACCACTGTGAACGGCTCTGACTCGGTTAGTTTCCACTCAGAATTTTGAATTTTGAACTGTCCTGATAATAAAATGGATTTAAAATCTGAGAGAAATGTTTCAAGCATTCTCTCCCCACGTCAGACTCGCGGGCGGCTCTAGCGTGTCGGCCGTGACTGCCGCAGCACGGACGACGCGGAAAGTTCAGGCAAAAGGTGATGAAATTGGAAACTTTCAATGGATGTTAGGCGAGGACGTCCCCCCAACCTCTCTCCTTGCTTTGAAGATGAAAGCAGATTAAGATGACGAGGGTGGCAGAAAGTTAGTTTTGCAACAATAATTTTCAAAATTGACTGAAAGATTCATTTTCAAGGTGGATTATTGGACAATCTGGACACCAATATATATATGCAGGGCTCAGTTTCCCACAGCATATTAGTGTTAAGATCATCTTAACTGGTAGAGGCAGTGGTCACTGTGGTGCTTTAGGAAACCCAGCTCAGTTTGGTCGTGCTGTTAGCTGTGAAACTCGACATTTAAGATGCGATTTGGAGCCTAATGGGGCAAACTTTGTCCCTTAAATGGGCAAGAGCATTATTTAATTATTTACAATTTTCTAACACATTAAGGCTCGCATAATTTAAAAACACATGCTGTCCTTTACATTGTGTAGAAGTTTCATGATGAATGGATCCAAAGAAATGGCCCAAAATGTCAAATTTCGGTTCCATTGACTTACATTAAAAGTGAAGTATGTTCCTCCCCTCTCCATTCTGGAGATACAAGGTTTGGCCACCTGGCTCTGCTGCTTCTGAAGCCCACAAGAATATAATTCATATGATTCTGTTTTAGTAGTTTATAACTTCTATGTAGAATCAGCTTATTATTACGTGCTGCTATGTATTTAAGCAGTGGAACCCGAGAGGTGGTGTGTTATTGCGAAATACCATCCCGGCTGTGATCTGGTGGCCGTAGATCATCCCAGCCGTGATGTTACTGGTGATAACTCCCTCCTCGAGTGCTCTACTGCTTTAATACAGCAGTTAAATAAATACAGTAAGAAATGAATAAACTGGCCGTGAACGCGGCTTTAATATGTTTTAATGTTCAGCTCCTTCCTCCTAATTAGAGCTCCTTAACGAGCAGCTTGTTGCTACGTCAGAGTAACGAGCTCCGCACACTTGCGTATCAGACTGAGCCATAAAACTGACCCAATATCAGGTTCAGCTCAGTTTGGTCAGTTTGTCCAGATCAGTATTAATGTTGTTTTGTTCCAGCCGGTCTGTAAAGCTTCTTACAGCCCGTTTAGTTTGGCGAATGGTGTTGGGTTCATTTCTGGCTGATTCCAGGTTGTTCAGCTGTTCTTCTGTCACAGCTGCCGACTGAAAAGCTGCTCAGTGGAGACGACAGTTTGGGAATTTAATGTCGTCTCGTCTTCAGAGTCGGACCAAATCGGCTGTCGGTCAGATGTGGTCTTAACAGGGTCCGTTTTCTGTTTGTGGAAAAGTAAAAACGTTCAAATGGCTCGAGCGCCTCCTACAGCTGTCAGAGTCGTTGCTTAGCAACGGCGTCTCAGCGGAGTGATGGTGTTTTTGTGGAAAACCTGTGAGGTTATGTGAAATAAGAGAACAGTTAGAACGCTTTTCAACCAATCAGCCTAACTGCTGTATAATATTATATACATGCTAATTATTAAGTGACTGTCATTATATTTTTAGGCCAGACTGAAACTTTTATTATTTTGCAGGATTTCTTTTTAGCTGTGTGTGTATGGCAGCTGATCGACTTTGATCGAGGAGGTTAAGGTCTCCTAACTGGAGATAAGATGCTGTGAGATCAGACAAAATTCCTGAATTAAGATCAAATTTGCTTCTGTAATACGAACTTGTTTAAAAACTTATCTTGACCTGTCAGATCTTCAGTTAAGGCAAAAAGACAGGATGGTCCTGTGATACGGCCCCTGGTTTATAATCTGCTTTACGGTTCATGTGGAGTATCGAGAGGAAATACAACACCCAAGAACTTCCTCAGTACAGGTTTAAAAACATGACTCAACACCTGAAACACAACTAAACAAAAGAAGCCAATAAGAAAGTCACCACCGTACACACAATGAAATATTCACCAACCACAGCCAAAGTCTAAAGAACAACTAATAAAAATAATGGGAACTGCTGCCGTGGATGACCAGCCGTTTCCTGCTGTTCTGGCTGCATATTTTGGTTTCAGCCAAGAATTTTAATTTTGGTGTGTTACTAATTGTGATGCTGTGATTTGTCGAGTGGCCCACCCCAAATCCAGCCCTCTCAGTCTGTCCTGTTACACAGCGGCAGAAGCTCAGCTGGTCGATAACGGACTCAGGAGGGAAGCGATCAATCCATTTACATTTGCTTCGAGTGAATGAAACGTTTTTTTTGCTGAGGAACAGTCATGTTTATACTTTCTCTTATTGAACAACCTCACTAAAGCGAGACCTGTGGTCAGCCTTGTCCAGCCGCAGACTGAAGTGTGTAGGCCGCAATTCCCCAGCAAGAAAGGCCACAGACAGAGCTGTAGAGAATGAGGACTGATGGTGACACCATTCAAAGTAATGAATGCATGATAAAATGCAGCAGGTCCACCGTAAGGCTGCTACGATTACAGCATTCACATACTGTACCTCCATAGAACACCACTATCTTAGTTCTGAGGGGAATTTTCAAAATTTCCATATTATTAAATGTTTCAGATGTAAACAAAGTCATGCAGACCCAGACTGATGTGAAATGTTCTAAAGAACCATACTGGTGGTGATAGGAACCAGACGTCCGCTGACAAAAGGTAATGGAAAAATGGTAACAGATACACCCAAAACATTGTTTAGACACACTCACACCCAGGGGCAGTTTAGCATGTCCAGTCGGCCTGACTGCAGGTCTTTGGACTCTGGGAGGAAACCGGAGAACCAGACACGCAGACACAGGGAGAACATGCAAACTCCACACAGAGAGGATCCCGGTCACCCGGCCAGGGAATCAAACCCAGAGCCTTCTTGCTGTGCGGCGACAGCGCCACCCACCGCACCACCGTGCCACCCCTGAGACTATTACAAGCTCCTTAAATATTACATCCCTACTGAAGAACCAGCACAGAACAAAACAGCACAGTCCATGCTGGTCTACGCTGGTCTACGCTGGTCTAAGCTGGTCTAAGCTGGTTTATGCTGGCTAAACTCATCACCCCAGCATGGTCATGCTGGTTGACCTGCATACCAGCATCCAAAACACAACATATGCTGGTTTTGGATAAAAGTAAAGATGATTAAGTATGCCAGCCACACATCAATAATAATACCGTCAAATAAAGTCAATGTGAACATCATTTCTGTCCTTTAAAATTTCTGAATAGCTGACAGAGCCATATTTGTTTAACAGTACACTGTAAAACATGCTGCCTTTGTAAGTGATCCTGTTAAATCTAGTAAAAAAGATCTAATATCTCTCATTTTAAGACTGCTGTAAGAGTATTACAAGATTACTCAACTTATTTCTAGACTTTTTGACTTAAGTAATGAAATTCTATTGTTCTATTAGCATATCACTGCTGTCTGAACAAAACCTCGCATCTCCAAAATGGTAAATTTACAGGAGAAGGAAAAAACTTTACTTACTTGTAATGTAAGTCAATGGAACCAGAATTTTTTCCAAGTAATTATGAGTTATTTATTCTGGTCCATTCATCATAAAATTTACATACAGCATAAAGAGCAACGGGTATTTTCTAATTATGTCAGAAACTGAAAAACATCAAAAATGGAGATACGAGGTTTTGTTCGGACAGCACGGATATACTTTAAGAAGAGCAGATAATCTACTAAAATATGCATATATATATATATATGTGTGTGTGTGTGTGTGTGTGTGTGTGTGTGTGTGTCTACTCTAAATATGACTTTAAACAGGTGAAAAATGTGAAAACAAGCTAAATCGTTTAATACTCATACAACAATCTCAAAATGAGAATTTTTTTAGTTTTTAGTTTTTAGTTTAGTTTGTGCAATTTAAAATGCACACGAATAGACTCAGATAACTGACAGTGCAGGGAGAGGCAAAAAACCTAATAGGCTTATATAAAGCATAATGAAAAATATAGAATAATATACAATGTAATAATGACATAAAACAAACCTCAAAGAACGTATATATATTGGCATCGACATAACACATTAAACAAAAACATTAGAAAGTGTAAGCATATGTGTGCGTTGTGTATGTGCACAAGAGCGTCCGTGCATATATGAAATATAAATACATTTCGCTGTTGTTGGAAGAAAACATCGTATCTCCATAATGGGAACTTTACAGGAGAAGGAAAAAACCTACTTTACTTTTAATGGAAGTCAATGGAACCAGAATTTTTTCTAAGTCATTTTACGTCATTTCTTTTAGTCCATTCGTCATGAAATTTTTAGACAGTGTAAAGAGTAACAGGTATTTGTAAATTGTGTCAAAAACCGAAAAACGTCAAAAAGTGGAGATACGAGGTTTTGTGCCGACAGCAGCGATAGGTTTATGAAATTATAGAGATTTACACAACCACATTAACTCCTGAGCAGTGGTGATAATAAACATCACGATAAATGAAGCAAATAAAAGAACAGAACAACTACAGTACAGATATTAAATGATCTTTTATAGGATTTTTTTCCACATTGGAAAAGCCTGTTCTAAATTTTAATGCCCCTAAATCTTATTGAAAATTGGAATATTCTCTTCACTTGAACATATCTTATAAATAAAAACACCTATTTGAAAAATATTGATATCACAAATTGTACGACTCTGGAATAAAGGAGCAGATGACGTATATATATATATATAAAAATCTGATCGGGCTGCAGTCCAAACATTTAGTGGAGAAAGTCCTCGACCAAACTATATTACAATATCGCTGCAGTCGGACCAAAACCTTGTATCTGCAGAACAGTAACTTTACAGGAGAAGCAAAAAACATACTTTACTTTTAATGGAGGTCAATGGAACCAGACGTCTTTCCAAGTCATTTTGGGCCGTTTCCTTTGGTCCATTCATCATGAAATTTACACACAATGTAAAGGACAACAGGCTTTTTCAAAGTATGTCACCAACTGAAAAACGCCTCCTCGATCTTCAAACGAGCATCACACTCATCACTCATTAACCTCTCACATGCAGAGGCCTCCATCAGAACGTGCTAAACGCCTCAGCCGTGTTTCTCAGGAGTGTGGTCAGTAAGCAGGACGGCTGAAGAGCAGAACTAAAGCCTTCCTATATGATGGTGATGATCGTTTTAAAAAGCTGGACGCTTAATTTCTGGGTTAAGCCCTCAGACGCTCTAAATGCTGAAGTGGAGCTATGATGGCCCGAGAGTCAATCCTTTAGGAGGATTATCCAGGGTCAAATCTAGAAAATCAAGCCTACTAGGTGCTGCAAGCTCGGCTGACCAGCTGATGAAACCCGATTAGCCGCCGAGAAACGTGTGCAGCTTATATTTTTATGGCCCAGTATGGACGGATAAAGCTCTAATATGGGTTAATGTTTATCCACAGGCGGCATCAACGGCACGTTGTATAGCCTGAAATGGGGCCTGCATTGATAACAAGGCTGGACTCCTCAGGATTAACAAGCCAGTCTTTTAGGGCCTGTTTTCAGGAGTCACCATTACAGCA
>NC_051216.1:47964298-47971798 GCF_015220715.1 Pygocentrus nattereri
TAGGAGCCAGTAGTTTAAGTTTCCTTTAGTCAGACAGAAACAGCTGCTGTAATAAACTAGCCGGTCAGTCTGTGTTTCATAAAGTTTTGTAAACGTTTCCCACCGTCACTGAGTAGAACAGCAACACGACCAATAAGCAGAACCTGACTGGTCCTCTTGAGCAGCGGTGGACGAAGTTCACAAACCCTGTACTTGAGTTAAAGTCGAGACCCCCAAGGTAAAATATTCCTCCAGTAAAAGTAGAAGTTCCTCCCTTTAGACCTCCACTTGAGTAAAAGTACTAAAGTATTTCCCTTCAAATGTACTTAAGTATAAAGTAAAAGTACTAAAAGAGTAATTCTGGCTCTGATGTCCTGTTATCATTTTTATAACCAGACTGGCTTCATGAACTCATTTCAGGTGAAAGTCCTCCAGCGTCTCTCTTGGTAAACCAGTCTTTTAATAGAACGTCATTAATTAGTGACGCTGACGTCTATTAAAATGATCAGAAGCACAAAACACTGAAGGTAAACAGTTTCCATCAGGGAGAACCGAGTGGCTCTGAAATCACTTTTTACACACAAGCAAAGTTTCAGTTTCAGATTTATTTACAACTTAGTTCCAAGTTTAAGTTGAATAAAAACTGGCTTTAAACTCAGGATCACAGATGAGCTCCTTTACTATGTTGATCTGTAGGCGTCTGTTCATAAACATAAACCAGCCCAAACTCATTTACTATAAAATGAAATGGTGTTTGTAGAAATTCAGAAAAAAGCCGCGTCAGTCTCGACTGCATATGTGGACATATTTCTATATTGAGCTCTATTTACACAAAGTTAGGTTAGTTCATCATTTATGTCGAACAGACTCTCCCAAAGTTTTACGCTGCTGCGCTGACGTTGAACCGCGTGCTGCACTGGGTCGGTCTGACCAACAGGTCAAAACCAGCTCTAAACAAAGTGACCGCTGGGCCCTGATTGGTGCTCTGGCTTTGCGCTTCTTTCGTTTTGACATGTGACGTTTTTATACACACAGAAACCAAAAGGAACCACAGATTTCTCAAAATGTAGGAGGAAAAAGTCGGATATTAGACTCTGAAATGTAGTGGAGTGAAAGGAAAAAGTCGCCCAGAACGGAGAAACTTCAGTACAGATACACCAAAAATACTAAAGTACAGAAACTAATTACATTTACTCAGTTACTCAGTTACTCAGTTACTCAGTTACTGTCCAGCACTGATTTTGAGTGTATTTGAAGTGGTGATTGGCTCAAAGAGAGAACCCTATAGAACCAAGTTAGAGTTTGATTTTGAAGATAAAACCTTCCTATTTGAGTTTATAAAACTCTGTTTTGACATAACTGTCAGAGAACGTTCCACAATCTGCTCAAAAAGCACACAGAACTGTGTTTTTTGGGTTTTGGCTGCCACATATGTGCATATCTTTAAAGGACGGGGGTCTTAAAGGTTACAAACCTGCGTTTAAAGGGGAGGTAAAGTAACGGAGGGAAGCAGAACTTGGTTCCAGTGTAAATTTGGACACTGGATCCAGATACAGCAGTAGCACAGATGTGACAGCAGAGCAGGTCTTTCCTAATCACAGCAGGCTGATGTTTTCTCCTCACCAGCGGCTTTGGGTTGTTCCACACATGGTAACGTTCTGTTTTTCCAGCCACCAGAAACCAGAGGGGTCAAAAAGACAGCGGCAGCAGCAGCAGAGCAGACGGCAGACGGCTTTTCAATAAAGCAGCCCGATCGATTCCTGCCTTCAGCGGCAGAGACTGGCCATGCAGCGCCAGCCGAGCCTGATTTAACTCCATTCAGACACACAGCGGGGCCTCGGAAAGAGACCAGGCCTGCTGTGGTCAACGTCCGCTGGGAGAGAATTTTGTCTGCCCCAATATGAGGATAAAAAATAACTGTGGAAGCACAGAATCAGATTCAGAGTCACTTCACGAGCTTTACACAGACAACATGCATGTGCAATGACGCCTTTAGAGGGCGGAGCTGAGCGGCGTTTGTTTATTTGATGGTTGTTAATGACGCCTTTAGAGGGCGGAGCTGAGCGGCGTTTGTTTATTTGATGGTGTTAATGACATCTTTAGAGGGCGGAGCTGAGCGGCGTTTGTTTATTTGATGGTGTTAATGACGTCTTTAGAGGGCGGAGCTGAGGGGCGTTTGTTTATTTGATGTTCGTTAATGACGTCTTTAGAGGGCGGAGCTGAACGCCGTTTGTTTATTTGATGGTCGTTAATGACGTCTTTAGAGGGCGGAGCTGAGCGGCGTTTGTTTATTTGATGGTCGTTAATGACGTCTTTAGAGGGCGGAGCTGAGCGGCGTTTGTTTATTTGATGGTGGTTAATGACGTCTTTAGAGGGCGGAGCTGAGCGGCGTTTGTTTATTTGATGGTGTTAATGACGTCTTTAGAGGGCGGAGCTGAGGGGCGTTTGTTTATTTGATGTTCGTTAATGACGTCATTAGAGGGCGGAGCTGAGCGCCGTTTGTTTATTTGATGGTCGTTAATGACGTCTTTAGAGGGCGGAGCTGAGCGGCGTTTGTTTATTTGATGGTGGTTAATGACGTCTTTAGAGGGCGGAGCTGAGCGGCGTTTGTTTATTTGATGGTGTTAATGACGTCTTTAGAGGGCGGAGCTGAGCGGCGTTTGTTTATTTGATGGTGTTAATGACGTCTTTAGAGGGCGGAGCTGAGCGGCGTTTGTTTATTTGATGTTCGTTAATGACGTCTTTAGAGGGCGGAGCTGAGCGCCGTTTGTTTATTTGATGGTCGTTAATGACGTCTTTAGAGGGCGGAGCTGAGCGGCGTTTGTTTATTTGATGGTGGTTAATGACGTCTTTAGAGGGCGGAGCTGAGCGGCGTTTGTTTATTTGATGGTCGTTAATGACGTCTTTAGAGGGCGGAGCTGAGCGGCGTTTGTTTATTTGATGGTCGTTAATGACGTCTTTAGAGGGCGGAGCTGAGCGGCGTTTGTTTATTTGATGGTGTTAATGACGTCTTTAGAGGGCGGAGCTGAGCGGCGTTTGTTTATTTGATGGTCGTTAATGACGTCTTTAGAGGGCGGAGCTGAGCGGCGTTTGTTTATTTGATGGTGTTAATGACGTCTTTAGAGGGCGGAGCTGAGCGGCGTTTGTTTATTTGATGGTCGTTAATGACGTCTTTAGAGGGCGGAGCTGAGCGGCGTTTGTTTATTTGATGGTGGTTAATGACGTCTTTAGAGGGCGGAGCTGAGCGGCGTTTGTTTATTTGATGGTGTTAATGACGTCTTTAGAGGGCGGAGCTGAGGGGCGTTTGTTTATTTGATGTTCGTTAATGACGTCTTTAGAGGGCGGAGCTGAGCGCCGTTTGTTTATTTGATGGTCGTTAATGACGTCTTTAGAGGGCGGAGCTGAGCGGCGTTTGTTTATTTGATGGTGGTTAATGACGTCTTTAGAGGGCGGAGCTGAGCGGCGTTTGTTTATTTGATGGTGTTAATGACGTCTTTAGAGGGCGGAGCTGAGCGGCGTTTGTTTATTTGATGGTGTTAATGACGTCTTTAGAGGGCGGAGCTGAGGGGCGTTTGTTTATTTGATGTTCGTTAATGACGTCTTTAGAGGGCGGAGCTGAGCGCCGTTTGTTTATTTGATGGTCGTTAATGACGTCTTTAGAGGGCGGAGCTGAGCGGCGTTTGTTTATTTGATGGTGGTTAATGACGTCTTTAGAGGGCGGAGCTGAGCGGCGTTTGTTTATTTGATGGTCGTTAATGACGTCTTTAGAGGGCGGAGCTGAGCGGCGCTTGTTTATTTGATGGTCGTTAATGACGTCTTTAGAGGGCGGAGCTGAGCGGCGTTTGTTTATTTGATGGTGTTAATGACGTCTTTAGAGGGCGGAGCTGAGCGGCGTTTGTTTATTTGATGGTCGTTAATGACGTCTTTAGAGGGCGGAGCTGAGCGGCGTTTGTTTATTTGATGGTGTTAATGACGTCTTTAGAGGGCGGAGCTGAGCGGCGTTTGTTTATTTGATGGTCGTTAATGACGTCTTTAGAGGGCGGAGCTGAGCGGCGTTTGTTTATTTGATGGTCGTTAATGACGTCTTTAGAGGGCGGAGCTGAGCGGCGTTTGTTTATTTGATGGTCGTTAATGACGTCTTTAGAGGGCGGAGCTGAGCGGCGTTTGTTTATTTGATTGTTGTTAATGACGTCTTTAGAGGGCGGAGCTGAGCGCCGTTTGTTTATTTGATGGTCGTTAATGACGTCTTTAGAGGGCGGAGCTGAGCAGCGTTTGTTTATTTGATGGTTGTTAATGACGTCTTTAGAGGGCGGAGCTGAGCGGAGTTTGTTTATTTGATGGTTGTTAATGACGTCTTTAGAGGGCGGAGCTGAGCGGCGTTTGTTTATTTGATTGTTGTTAATGACGTCTTTAGAGGGCGGAGCTGAGCGCCGTTTGTTTATTTGATGGTCGTTAATGACGTCTTTAGAGGGCGGGGCTGAGCAGCGTTTGTTTATTTGATGGTTGTTAATGACGTCTTTAGAGGGCGGAGCTGAGCGGAGTTTGTTTATTTGATGGTTGTTAATGACGTGTTTAGAGGGCGGAGCTGAGCGGCGTTTGTTTATTTGATGGTTGTTAATATTGTCTTTAGAGGGCGGAGCTGAGCGGCGTTTGTTTATTTGATGGTTGTTAATATTGTCTTTAGAGGGCGGAGCTGAGCGGCATTTGTTTATTTGATGGTTGTTAATGACGTCTTTAGAGGGCGGAGCTGAGCGGCGTTTGTTTATTTGATGGTCGTTAATGACGTCTTTAGAGGGCGGAGCTGAGCGCCGTTTGTTTATTTGATGGTCGTTAATGACGTCTTTAGAGGGCGGAGCTGAGCGGCGTTTGTTTATTTGATGGTTGTTAATGACGTCTTTAGAGGGCGGAGCTGAGCGACGTTTGTTTATTTGATGGCCGTTAATGACGTCTTTAGAGGGCGGAGCTGAGCGGCGTTTGTTTATTTGATGGTCGTTAATGACGTCTTTAGAGGGCGGAGCTGAGCGGCGTTTGTTTATTTGATAGTTGTTAATATTGTCTTTAGAGGGCGGAGCTGAGCGGCGTTTGTTTATTTGATGGTCGTTAATGACGTCTTTAGAGGGCGGAGCTGAGCGGCGTTTGTTTATTTGATGGTTGTTAATGACGTCTTTAGAGGGCGGAGCTGAGCAGAGTTTGTTTATTTGATGGTCGTTAATGACGTCTTTAGAGGGCGGAGCTGAGCGGCATTTGTTTATTTGATGGTCGTTAATGACGTCTTTAGAGGGCGGAGGTGAGCAGCGTTTGTTTATTTGATGGTCGTTAATGACGTCTTTAGAGGGCGGAGCTGAGCGGCGTTTGTTTATTTGATGGTCGTTAATGACGTCTTTAGAGGGCGGAGCTGAGTGGCGTTTGTTTATTTGATGGTCGTTAATGACGTCTTTAGAGGGCGGAGGTGAGCGGCGTTTGTTTATTTGATGATCGTTAATGACGTCTTCAGAGGGCGGAGCTGAGCGGCGTTTGTTTATTTGATGGTCGTTAATGACGTCTTTAGAGGGCGGAGCTGAGCGGCGTTTGTTTATTTGATGGTCGTTAATGACGTCTTTAGAGGGCGGAGCTGAGCGGTGTTTGTTTATTTGATGGTCGTTAATGACGTCTTTAGAGGGCGGAGCTGAGCGGCGTTTGTTTATTTGATGGTCGTTAATGACGTCTTTAGAGGGCGGAGCTGAGCGGCGTTTGTTTATTTGATGGTTGTTAATGACGTCTTTAGAGGGCGGAGCTGAGCGGCGTTTGTTTATTTGATGGTCGTTAATGACGTCTTTAGAGGGCGGAGCTGAGCGGCGTTTGTTTATTTGATGGTTGTTAATGACGTCTTTAGAGGGCGGAGCTGAGCGGCGTTTGTTTATTTAGAGGGCAGTTTCTCGTCACAGATTAAATGTATCAGGAAACTGGGATGATTATAAACACTGATCAGTCAGATCATCTCCAAATTATCGATGTCCGTCTTAAATCTCTCTCTTTACCGTTTCGTAGCTACTAGCTGGGTGAGACTGTTGTCTGTGTTGCTATGGTGACCAGCCGTCTGCGCTGATCTTCAGGGTTAAAGGGTGAATCAGCAGTTCTATATTAACTCCAGCGTTTAAGACCATTTACTGTTAAACTGTGTTGAAGGATCAGCAGAGCTTTATTTTACTGTAGAGGAGGATTATTTTATTACTACCTGCTGATCTGATTCAGCTGTGGAGCCACGACAGGGCAGGAAAAGATCTGCACGTTGCTGACCGCTGTATAAGACTACTTGACAAACAAACATAGAAACAATTTGAATTTGAATTCGGATCTCATCCTAGTTGAAATGGTTCTTCAGCCCACAAAGAAAAAATGAAAACTATGCAAGAGACTAATGATGTATTTCTGATTGGGAAAAGCCACAAAGCTCTTTAAGAACCATTTGAGAACTTCTGCAGTTGCACCAATGAGATGAGCCTCTTTGGAACAATTGATTGCCCAGCTAGCTATGTTGGATCTTCATTACATTCATGCTGATTGGTCATTTACATGCCACTCTCCTGTTGCTCATCACCTTGGACAGTTTAAAAAGCTCTTCTCAGCACCCAGAGCATCTGAACTTGCCCACAAATGCTCCTCTGCCAGTTTCTGTGGCAATTATCTTCCATCAGCAGTCCAGGAATTAGCAATTACGCAGCTCTCTGGGTTTAAAGATGTTTATTCAGGCCCTGAACAGGAATCGTGGCCTCCTAGTTTTTGGTCACTGACCAGAGAAGTGTCTCAATCTTCCACTTCACCCATGTCATCAGATAACGCCACGCTAGTCCACTATCAGAGGGCGTTTAATCAGTTTGTTAATGAGCTGGGCGATCTCACGAGAGGTCGTCATAGTTCGCCCTGCTGCTGAATCTTCTCCTCTTGTCATATTCATCAGAAAAAGGAGGCAGCGTTAAAGTCCTTCATGAGCTTAGCTTCCTCACAGAAACGACCATGTGGAGGAATATCAAGAAGCTCCAGCAGCCATTTCCTTCAGAAGCTCGTGATGAACAGAATGAGGAGGCAATGATTTATAACTGCTTGGCTCCACATGGAGCGAAAATCTGATATTAAAATGCCAGCACTAGTTAGCGTCGGCGGATGAGTCAAAGCGCCTTTGCTAGAGGTGAAGAACACACAGAAGCTTGTCATTTCCACTTTGGTCAGATGAGCCGTTTGTCATGCGGTTAGTGGAAAGCACAGCTCTACAATCTCAACATCTGGGCCTCAATTATCCAGAACACAGAACTAATGCTGCTTTGAAACATCATGGAGTAAACTGTTCATCCCCTTGTGGAAGAATGTGTTTAAATACGCTTTTCTAGTACCGTATTGTATATTAAACATCGGTACTGTTAATATTTCACTCGAATAAATTATTAAATGAACTCATCAAGCAATTCATTCCAAACACTACACTAATTCTGGGTTTGGCCTCCACTTGCTCTTAAAACAGCCTCAACTTTTCATAGCATGGATTCC
>NC_051216.1:47979298-47994298 GCF_015220715.1 Pygocentrus nattereri
GATACCACAGAGAAAGCAGTCCAGATGGGACAACGGCAGTTTCAAGAGTTTAAATGTTTTGTTTTCAGTCAAAACTTCACAATGAACTTAGAGTATTAGTCCAATATTAACAGAGATTAAATGATAAACTTATATATTTTTTTATTTCACAGAAATCATTAAGGGTCCTCTGAGGCCTGGAAGGCACCAAGGGTTCCCAACTATCCTTAACATTTACAGCATTTGGCAGAAGCTCTTATCCAGAGCGACTTACAATCTGACCATTTAACACAGGGAGGCCAAGGTGGTGTTAGGAGTCTTGCCCAAGGACTCTTACTGGTATAGTGTAGGGGGCTGCGCTGGTGGGGGATTGAACCCCAGTCTACAGTGTAGACGGCAGGGGTGTTACCCACTACACTACGCCACCCACACTGCACTGCACAAGTTGGGTTACACCTCTCAAAACATGAGATATTTCTGCTCAACTCCTGGACTTGTGTTTGAGCGCATGTATAAAAGTAG
The DNA here is from genome assembly GCF_015220715.1 of Pygocentrus nattereri. NCBI lineage: Eukaryota > Metazoa > Chordata > Actinopteri > Characiformes > Serrasalmidae > Pygocentrus > Pygocentrus nattereri. Next base: position 47,979,800 of record NC_051216.1, read on the forward strand.
CATGAAATTTCTTAATTGACTTAAACTCGTTAAATGGCCAGCAGCCACCAGCAGGCCCAAGGTGTTATTACACACTGCTGTAACCTAAGAACAGCTCAGCCAGGTTGCACTGAAGTCCCTGTAGTTACTGAATGAGAGGCCGTAGTTTTTATTAAGCCCGGGATTTTAAGGGGCTCGACTTTTTAGCCACAGAAAAGTGCTGGTGTGGACCTTAAAGGGTTCGTGATAACGTTTGGTTCAGCTGTTTTGTTTTGAGCATAAGCTTTATTTAAATATATTCACTCTTCATCACTGTACAGATGTAGTGACATTGCTTTAAACTGCCAGCTAATGTCTGAGTTACTGTAGGGCTGTTCAGTCAACCAGCATTGAAGCATCTTCCTTGTTTCATTAATATTTAACACGGCGTCACCCAGTCATGTGGCACAGCTCAACCCCCACCATCCACCGCCCGCTCTCCCCCACCCAGCCACAGGCACAACTGGCCTGTTTTTCCATCACACGTGGTTGATATGACAGCATACAGGCTGGCGTGCTGACGTCTAGGCAGTCACAGCCAGTACTATCAATACATCTACACTAAATATCATTTCTATGTCACATCACATGATAACTCTGTATACTGTCGACCATAAGACCGTCCCTGGTAAAGAATCTGAACCTTCACAGATACTTTGGATGTACTTCTGTCATCTAAACGTTAGCAGTTGTGTGAGTGTGCTGTATGAATATTATTACTTATTACAAAGCTAATTGTAAGCCAAGTTCTGACCAAAAACTGGACAACTGTTTGGTTCAGTATGTGCTGAATTAGTGTTTAAAAGGAATATTCTATAATCATTTATCAATATATAGCACATTTATGTACACTGGTCAGGCATAACGTTCTGACCACCTCCTTGTTTCTCCGCTCACTGTCCACTTTATCAGCTCCACTGACCGTATAGCTGCACTCTGTAGTTCTACAGTTACAGACTGTAGTCCATCTGTTTCTCTGATACTCTGTTACCCTGTTCTTCAGTGGTCAGGACCCCCATGGACCCTCACAGAGCAGGTACTGTTTGGGTGGTGGGTCATTCTCAGCACTGCAGTAACACTGACGTGGTGGTGGTGTGTTAGTGTGTGTTGTGCTGGTGCAAGTGGATCAGACACAGCAGTGCTGCTGGAGTTTTTAAACACTGTGTCCACTCACTGTCCACTCTATTAGACACTCCTACCTTGTCGGTCCACCTTGTAGATGTAAAGTCAGAGACGACAGCTCATCTGCTGCTGCACATTTTGTGTTGGTCATCCTCTAGTCCTTCATCGGTGGTCACAGGATGCTGCCCACAGGACGCTGCCCACAGGACGCTGCCCACAGGACGCTGCCCACAGGACTATTCTCAGTCCAGCAGTGACACTGATTTTTAAAACTCCAGCAGCACTGCTGTGTCTGATCCCCTCTTACCAGCACAACACACTAACACACCACCACCACGTCAGTGTCACTGCAGTGCTGAGAATGATCCACCACCCAAATAGTACCTGCTCTGTGAGGGTCCATGGGGGTCCTGACCACTGAAGAACAGGGTAACAGAGTATCAGAGAAACAGATGGACTACAGTCTGTAACTGTAGAACTACAGAGGGGAACTGAACGGTCAGTGGAGCTGATAAAGTGGACAGTGAGTGTAGAAACAAGCTCATAATGTTCTGCCTGATCGGTGTGTATATGTATATGTAGGAAAGGCTGTGGCTCTATTAAACCTAACAGGCTACAACAAAGTTTGACATGCGATCACAAACAACTGTCAAAACAACTCAAACATTTCTCCTGGTACAAGTTTATTTGAATATTCATATTTACATTATTAAGCTTATTTATAACCTCATTTCTTCTGCCATGATTAAATTCTGTCAGGAAGAGAAGCATCTAGACAGAAGTTGTTTGCTGAGATATTGAGGACGAGCTCATGTTGATAGAGGTCAGGACCCAGAGGAGGACGTCCATCAGGGCAGCTGATATTTATAAATCGGGCCTGATTTCCAAAGACCTCATCAGACTGGGGTTATAAAGACACGATTCTGTCAGGATCGTGACCGAGATGTGTTTAAAATAAACCCAAACAGTTCGCAGTCTAATATCCTGAATAAGCCCTCATTAATAGAAGTCTCACTAACACTGGAACGTCCATCTGCCAGAAAAAGTACAGCGCAATCCCAAAAAAGTTGGAGCAGTAGGAGAAATGTAAATAAGGACAGGAGGCAATTCGTTTTTAACATGTATTCAAATAACAACAGTAGAAAGATGAGATATCTGGCGTTTTAGCTAATTAACTATATTGTTTCATGTATTTACACACTTATTCTAGATTTGATGCCTTCATTACGTTGCAAAAAAGTTGGGACAAGGGCAGGTTTACTACTCCGCTACATCACCTGTCCTTTTAACAATGCTCTGTTATAGTTTGGGAACTGAGGATACAAACTACTGTAGTTGTGAAAGTGGAATTTTTTTCCTATTCTTGCTTGATGGAGATCAACAGTCCAGGATTCTTGTGCCTGCACTCCCTTACTACGAAGCCACATTGTGATAAAATCTGTATTGTGGTTTGGCAGCTCTGAAAAAGACGTTGTCTGGATGGCAGCATATGTTCCTCCAAAATGAATATGCGCCCCTCAGCATTACTGGTGCCTTCACACATGTGCAAGTTACTCACTAACACACCTCCACAGCACGGCAGACACTGGCTTTGGAACATTTGTTGGTAAAAATCAGGAAAAAAAAAAACTTATTTCTAAAAACAATGAAATCTCGTGAACTCGTCACACCACAGCACAGCACTTCGCATCTGTCCATCTCAGCTGAGCTTTAGCCCAGAGAAGTCGGCGGCGTTTCTGGGTGTAGTTGATGTGGCTTCTGGAGGAGCCACAGGTGACACTTTATTCCAGTGGTGCTTTTTAGATGAAGGAAAACATTCAGTTGACTCTCAGTTACATGGCAAAAACACATGAGGGTATTAGGATTAGGGCCAGGATGAGTGTTAGGATTAGGTTTTGAGATGAGGTTAAGATTAGGATTAGGGCCAGGATGAGGGTTAGGATTAGATTTTGAGATGAGGTTAAGGTTAGGATTAGGGCCAGGGTGAGGGTTAGGATTAGGGCCAGGGTGAGGGTTAGGATTAGGTTTTGGTTGAGGTTAAAGTTAGGATTAGGGTCGGGGTGAGGGTTAGGATTAGGTTTTGAGATGAGGTTAAGATTAGGATTAGGGCCAGGGTGAGGGTTAGGATTAGGTTTTGAGATGAGGTTAAGGTTAGGATTAGGTCCATGGTGAGGGTTAGGATTAGATTTTGAGATGAGGTTAAGGTTAGGATTAGGGCCAGGATGAGTGTTAGGATTAGGTTTTGGTTGAGGTTAAAGTTAGGATTAGGGTCGGGGTGAGGGTTAGGATTAGGTTTTGAGATGAGGTTAAGGTTAGGATTAGGTCCATGGTGAGGGTTAGGATTATATTTTGGGATAAGGTTAAGATTAGGTTTAGGATTAGGGCCAGGGTGAGGGTTAGGATTATATTTTGGGATAAGGTTAAGATTAGGGTTAGGATTAGGCCCAGGGTGAGGGTTAGGGTTAGGATTAGGGCCAGGGTGAGGGTTAGGTGTTGGGTAAGGTTGGCGAGGTTAAGTTTTGCATAATTAAGTAACATTAACATCTACTTAATGCCGGTAATGAATCAACAGAACATCTACAGGATATTTACTTCAGTGTATTCAGATGCTTCACTGCTGCTACTTCACTGTTATGTTATTGATGTGTTACTGATGATCTGTTAAGAGTTAATCAATCATCTACCAAGACCAGTCCAAATTAGTGCCCCCGAGCCATATTTTGCATGTCTAGATGCAGCGGTGAACTGTGTTTGCTGACTGGGGTTTTCTGAATGTGGTTATATTCATCAGAGAAGAGCTTCGGTTTTTACCGCAGTGCCATCTGAGGAATCTAAGGTCAAGGGTCTTTTTTGGGATGTGCTGCAAGCATCAAATCAGAGTCAGCATTCATTCATTTTCAAAAATCAGTAAAGTTGACAGAGCAAAATATCACAGTTATCTTTGTGGTGTTTCAGATAAACGTTTACAAATCAGTTTTTATTTGCATTTTATTTACTGGCCCAACTGTCTTGGAATTGGGTTTGTAGTTCTGTTTTGGGGTCAGTCGCATCTCATTTCTGACTCTGAGCTATTTTTCAGTTTCTGGCAAAATGCTCAGCGCTCTGAAGCCGCCATCTTCCTCACACAGAAACACTCAGGCCCAATCCCATTTCTGCTTTTCACCCCTGCCTCTTGTTTACGAGTGTCAACCTCGGGCAGTGGTTGAAATCTTGCCCTATGAAACGGGACCCTCAGATAAAATAAAAAAAACTTCATTACCAGGCTACTAGGGTGGTCTGTAGGCGCCCCTGCCCGTCTTCAGTGATAGAAACTTCACCCACCTCGTCCTGCCGCTCTATCTCAGCAAACATTGGGACACCCCACCCCTCGATGTGAAAGTGAAAAACAGAGGGCTAAGGGCTCAGGGGTAGGGCCGAGGGGTGAAATGGGACTGAGCCTAAGACGTGATGCTCGTTATATGCGGTGCTGGATCGTTTACCGGTGCCTCTCGACGTGTTCGTTCTTTAATCAGTGTTTTATCGTTGAGTGTATGGTTAGTGAAGAGAAGCTGTGAACACTGACAGGTTTGTTTCGAAGAGTGAACGTCAACACAAAGTTGAAATATATTTAATTTATTTATGGAATCTGTATTATTATGAATCTGTGAATAAATTTCCCAAAAAGTCACTGTTTTAAATATAATGTGGGGGGATACAGAGTTTACTTGGGGGAGTTATTACGGCGAAACTAACTCCACCATGTGGGGGCTGTGCTTTAGCCAACAAGAGGGAAATTAAAATAATACAGGAGTGAATTTTGTAAACTCAAAGGCTTCTGATGTAAACGATGACTTTTATGGTAAAAACCAGTGTTCAGAGTGAATCTGGAGAAACTTCTCTGAATGCAGCATTAGCTGGGTGATTCTGAGAGTTAGGCAGGTTTTGTTTGGTGTCGCTCAGCCGCCAGCAGACAGGCCCTCTTGAAAACCGTCCACTACATCAGTGCTCCTGTAGCTGCTGCTCGGGGAGGATTAGGTTCACAGCAATTATCTGAAACGTGGAGAACAAAATCAATACGGCCACGGGAAGCTGGTAAGGTCACCGAAAAGGAGGAGGAATTATTTAGCATGCAGCTCCGACCGACACGCTGCTGCTGCAAGATGTTCAGCAAAGAAATCTACACAGGCCGACTCCAAATGCAGCCGGTCAGCAAAGGTACATTAACGTACCTGGAAACAGCTTCGGTTTTGTCCATAGTTTAGTGTCAAACGGAAGGTCTGCAAGCCTCTCAATAGTATTTTAATTTTCTATTAATATTATCCCGTTTCACTGCAGTCTTAAAAACACCAAACATTTCAAAACCATAACAATCAATTCTCTGGGCTTTAAGCTCCAAACCGCTCCATCTGTTCTACTCCTTGCTGGATCATCAGCACAGCTAACAAGAGCAAAAAGAAAGAACATCATGGTTCTCCTCCCAGAGTAAAGCCAGACAAGCAGTTCCTCACACACAGCGAGAACGTCATGCTGTAGGAAACCCGGTGACCAACTGTAAGGCAGTTATTTGAAGCCATACAAGATCAGACTCCTCCTCTCTGAATGGGAAGAGGCCAAAATATTCCGTTCATTTTTAATGAGATTTGAAATCACTGATGAAATCTGACAGTTTGTGGCGTTTGGCTCAATAACACACCCAGAGGAGAGAAATACTCCAAATCGCCTACCCATCTCAGGTTCTTCTCCTGGACACAGTTAAGTCCAGTTTGAGATCAGAGGGAGTTTCTGAAATTCAGCTCCTGAGAAATAAAATTTTCTCACATCGATCAAAGTGTGGATTAACTCTTTAGTGTCTGACTCGTCTCAGCTGAGTAATATCTCCGTAAGAAAAGTGTGAGACCCCATTGCCATCCATCAGCGCAGAAGGAGAACTCACGCTTTTCTCCTTCATCCGCGGAACTTCTCACAGGGAAAGGCTGATGTCGATCTCCTCTTTTCTCCTGAGGAGGTTTAGGAGAAATCAGTGGTCCTTCATCAATAATACTGAGATCTGCTTGATTTCTAATAGGTGATTTTTCAGGTAGTTCCCACTAAAGCGCTCGCAGAGATCTCCACCGCCAGGCATGATATGGAAAACCAGCACTAGACCAGTATCAACTAGTGTAGACCGGCACGACTGGCCACCCTATGTTGTTTTGATACTGGTCTAGCGCTGGTTTTCCATATCAGCATCCAAAACAACAGAGGGTGGCCAGTCATGCCGGTCTACATTAGTGTTGGTAGCAGGGAAAGCTAATCCAGGCTGACTGAATGGAGGTGAATGGGCCTGCTGTAGCACAGCTGAGCATAATAGACCACATCTCTACTTTTAGAGACATCGACGGATCATCCAGCGCCTCAGTGGCCCAGCTGGGAGAGCGGCTGCGATGCCGTGTGTGTGGGGTGGTGATCCCAGCATGCCGGCCTGGAGCCGAGCGTATAAATCATACGCTGCCCACACACTGCAGGGCCTTGTGGGAGTTTTGGTGAGAGGAAAGCAGGAATCTTCATTCTGTTCAGCGCTGAGCGGCTGAAACAGCCACAGGTCCCCTATCTGCGCACATTTACTGGAATACGCTGCATTAAAGGCCCAGTGATCACCAGCTGCCTCTTTAAAGAGGAAGTCCACCAGTTTTTCTTCTGGTTAAGGTTAAGAGATATCACTACTAATAACATGGACAGCACCTCTTTCTCCCAGAGGTTCTGAGACCCCACCTCTGAAGGGTAAGTGACAGTAAACACAGCGGTACCATGTGAGTAGTAGCTTCATCTACAAGAATATAGAAGTGATGGTCAGTACGGTTCTAAAAGTGGCTCTATATATTTCCAAACGTCTAAAAGCTCCCTCACAGAAAGTTGTATAAAACGGTTAGGAACACAGTTTTAGAGTATTTCGATCTAAAACATTTCATGGTGGAGACAAGATAAATAGTCCCCAAAGAAAACTCATTATTCCAGATTTTCCACTATTTTCCAGCATCAACATTCCATATAAGCTCAGAAGACTCGTGTAGGTTCTCTGGTGGTTCTGGATGGTAAATAAAGTGTCTATATCTGTGTTGTAGTCATGGCGACGCCTGGTTCCCATCACCACCACTGTAAAGACGTCTCTCATAAGTGTCTCCATCAACCCTTTCACTCCAAGCTACCCTGAATAACTGTTTACATACATGTTTACGTCTCACCTGCTAGAACAGCCAGCAAAGACCAACATAGCTGGTCCCCAGCAACACCAGCATATTTGGTGCTGCTAAACCAGCACCACCACCACCAGCTAAGATCGGAGTGGTATTCGCAAATTTTAAACAATTAGTGGAATTCCCCTGTGAAGCTTCTACGTGGCAGCAGGGAGGCGGACCCAAGGGCAACGATGGAAGCCTGTGAGAATGGGTGTTAAATAAATTTACTGAGGGGACAGAGTGTGAAGTCGAGACATTGCAGTTCAGCTGGCCCAGGGCCAGGCTAACCGCCGACGTACTGATAACAGCGGGTAAAACACCAAGAGCGGGAACTAAAAAGGCGGGAAAAGGGCAAACAAAGGAGCCGCTGAAAGCAGCTCAAACAAAGGCTGAACTAGAAACGGGAAAGAAGAGATAATGAGAAAAGATAAATGACTTCCTCTGTAATTCTGAGGGGAAGCAGGCTTTGTTTCACTTGTTAGCTCTTAGTGGACCAAACGCCTTTCGGATGGCTTGGTGCCGTTTGTAGCCGATTTTTGTTTTGGTAGTTTTTGGGGAATTGCTCTTTTTTTCCAGCCCTCGTTTCTTTCTCTTTAAATACCCGCCTGGTCTGAGTACCGTACCGGTCACGCCTCCACCAAGGTGCGACAAAGGCCAAGGCCTTAAGCAGAGGAGTCCACACGTGTGCCAGGTTGGGCCTAATCAGCCTGAGGGCTTCTGGGAATTGGAGTTCCCTGAAGTTATGGCACCTCACCTCTGTCGCCCTCTGCTGGCGGCCGGTGGCACAAGCTGGACTGTATGCTCAAATGTAGTCCATCAGCCAAGACATGTTACAATACATGATGTGTGAACTTATTTAGGTTTGGCACCGTTTTGTTCTCTGATTGAAAATCCAGTGTTGGCTAATGACGGTTCTGTGGAGAACACTGTGTTCTCTGGGTTAATGAGAACAGGCCGTGTGTCTTGACGATGGTCTCTCCCTGTTTGTTCCGCTTCATTAGATTAGCAGCATAATGGCTATTGAGAAACATGTGCAGTGATGCTAATGCTACGCTTGCGAAATACTGTAAGCTGGTATCTGACACTGAAGAGGTGTGTGTGTGTGTGTGTGTGTTTTGAGCTCTTTTTGGGGACCAACTGTCCCCAGAATGATAGATCACTTAGACATTTTGCCTTTATGGAGACTTTGGTGTAAGAATAGCATTTAGCAAATTAACAGTAACTTAGCATTAGCTACAGTCATACAGAGGTCGGTGGGAATCCTACAAGGATAGGAATACAAGCCTTTGTGTGTGTGTGTGTGTTTATATATGTATGACCACCCAACCTGTTTGTGATTCATTTCCAGGCTTGTCTGCAGGAAGAGTGACACTTTACCGCGCCCTAAATGCCGTAAGACGTCTGACAGACAGAGATAATACTGGGTTTACTGAGATGGTAACTGAATAATAACATTACACTTATAGAACATATTTCACAAACCCCATTATAAAAATTATACTCATAATTGTACTTTAATGTGTACTATTAATTACTGTCAGGTACTGGGTGTGTTTAGTTGGAGGCTATAAACAGGTAAAGAACATTTCCAAACACAAAAGAAACACATTTGCGTGTATTTTGCCGTCGTTTGTAACATTTATATTTCTCACACGCTTATTTCACCCGTCGGCTATTACAGGTTATGAAAACTGTACGTTTCATTTTAGTCCCTCAGCATTCAACCAACAATGTCACCCGAACACAGACCCCACTCTGAGTTATCTGGAATATTCCCACATGTTCAGCAAGGTTCGGATCTCCCGAAGATGCTGGGAAGACGCAAAGTTCTCTCCTTCTTAACGTTTTTATGTTTTTTTATGTTTATTTAGTTTTTATGTTTTCTGGCTGGTGAAGGCTTTGACCAGAACAAGCCTGTTACCCAAATTATAGACTGAAAGGCAATTATTCTTCAAGATTATTGGATTTCCCTCGATGTTCTGCCCACTAACACGGATGCTTGACCGGGTTTTGTGTATTTGCTAATTCCATGTCTAAAAGCTGGTTAAATTCTTAGTTTCACTTTTTAAAGAAAAAAAGAAAACGGTTTATTTGATCTACTAGGGCTTTTATTTATTCAAGCTATTAGGGCTAAATGGGATCTCAAAGGTGGAATCACAAAGGACCCTGCTAGAAAAACCAGCATGGACCAGCAGAGCGTGTCACCCGTAAAATGAGCATATCGCTATTTTCACAAGAAAACCTCGTATCTCCATTTTTTATGTTTTTTGGTTTTTAACATGATTTAAAAATACCTGTTACTCTTTACACTGTATGTAAACTTCATGATGAATGGACTAAAAGAAATGGCCCAAAATGACTTGGAAAGACGTCTGGTTCCATTGACTTCCATTTAAAGTAAAGTAGGCTTTTTGCTTCTCCTGTAAAGTTACTATTTTGGAGATTTTGTTTCCGACACCATCAGTGTCCATGTTGTGTTTTGAATGCTGGTATGCTCGTAAACCAACATGACCATTCTGGGTGACCAGCTAAACCAGCACTAGACCAGCATATACCAGCTTAGACTATCTTAGAACAGCATGAAAATCATTCTGTTTTGGTGTTTTCAGCAGGAGAACCATCAGAACAGGATGAAATTAAACCCAAATAAAGCAATTAGGAACTAAATGTGAAGAGCTGAAATGAAACTGAAGCTCAACACCCCTTTTCCCCACTAATATACACGAGTAAAAGTAATAGAAGCAGCATTTTGAGTTGAGAAGACTGGCGTGCTTGTTTGTAGCTCTTTGTGACGCGCTGTTCCCTCTCTGACCACTAGATGCCGCCCTTTTTCACCAAATCCACTCGTCACAGACAACATGTACATCACGAGTTGCTTCCAAAGTTTGGAGTCACTGCTTTCAGTAATATAAAAACAATTTGCTTGAAGATAAAAGTACAAGTTCCAGAGGATTAGTAGGAAGCTGTAAATGAAGACGCTGTGTCCAGACTGATGAACAGATCTGTAGAATGACCGAAGAGCATCAGGAACGAAGGTCCAATCAAATCAATAAGCAAAATAATGATGACCAAAGAATCTAAATAGATCTTTACTGTGTATTATGTATCATTTGGGTCTGCTTTGTTTAAGGTACAGACAATTGGCATTAGTGCAACTTCCCTTTAAGGAAATACAGCTTCCAGGAAAACTTGTAAACGCATCTCTTTTCCCAACATTTATTCATTCATTCATTCGTAATGAGTCACTCTGGCTGAAGAGTTCCACAGAAGAAACACCTCAAGATCTGAAAGTGTGACTGCGTATGCTGATCTGTGCTGGAGAGAAATGTCATTATAGTGGATTTATTTGCCAATATCTGAGAAACCCATGAAATGTTAAATGCTTCAAAAGGAAGAAGCTCTGCGGAGGCGCGGCCCTCGTTAATCGAGTTGGGAAACAGGGCTAGTCTGTAAACTGTGGCAAGATCATAGTTAAAAATCTGCCACAGGGGGGTTGGATGGACTTAATGAAGGCACTAGGCGGAGTTTTTTTTATCGGTTTTCTCCTTCCTGCTGGCTCCCAGAGGAGGCTCTTCCCACTGAGAAGATTAGAGAGAGGGAGGCAGTGGAGTCGACTTCATTTGCCAGTGTGGACTCAATACAATCTTATGTTTTCTTCTGTCTCAACTCAAGAAAATCTCACATACCAGACCTATTTTTGTCCGTCCTGCTCCCCTCAGGCGGGTCTGACAGAGGGAGAGGATGAGCTTGCACTCCTTTTTTAGGGGTCCAAGCACCTGGAGCTGAAACCTTATTGTTTTTATAAGGACTTTGTTTTCTTATTATTTGTTCCAGCTGTGAAACCCGGCCGCGGTTAGCGCCTCCTGCCCGGCAGATTTTTACTGTGAACGTACATTTTTTATGGAGAACAAAGAAGGAGTGACATGTCAGGTCAAGGAATACTGAACAGCGTCTTCTCCTGCTCATCAGCGGGTGCCAAAACCTTCCCCAAGAGGAAGCTGCGGCAGACCAGGAGTCTGGACCCGGCTCTGATGAGGAACTATGGGACGGAGGTGGACGAGAGAGGACCAGCAGGATCTCCGCTTTCCCGAACGCCTGCTGACCATCCCAAAAGGAGCACGGCCTGGGACCTGCCGCTGAGCCTCTCAGGCCCGGCCCAGCCCGCGGCTGCTGGGAACATTTTCTCGCCCAAGAAGTGGCTCCAGAAGAGCGTGCCGCAGGTGGACGATCTGGACACGTTCTCCTACAGCGTCTGGAAGTCTGGGGTAAGACTGAAAAATATGAGAACAGAGACGGTATCATGGGCAGATACATAACTCTGACCAGCTTCTTCTGAAGAATATTCACTGATACACACTGGTCAGGCAGAACATTCTGACCACCTCCTCGTTTCTACGCTCACTGTCCACTTTATCAGCTCCACTGACCGTATAGCTGCACTCTGTAGTTCTACAGTTACAGACTGTAGTCCATCTGTTTCTCTGATACTCTGTTACCCTGTTCTTCAGTGGTCAGGACCCCCATGGACCCTCACAGAGCAGGTACTGTTTGGGTGGTGGGTCATTCTGACGTGGTGGTGGTGTGTTAGTGTGTGTTGTGCTGGTCTGAGTGGATCAGACACAGCAGTGCTGCTGGAGTTTTTAAACACCTCAGATTCGCTGCTGGATTGAGAACAGTCTGTAGTCTCTGACTTTACATCTACAAGGTGGACCGACAAGGTAGGAGTGTCTAATAGAGTGGACAGTGAGTGGACACAGTGTTTAAAAACTCCATGTGAGGGTCCATGGGGGTCCTGACCACAGAGAAACAGATGGACTACAGTCTGTAACTGTAGAACTACAGAGTGCAGCTATACAGTAAGTGGAGCTGATAAAGTGGACAGTGAGCGTAGAAACAAGGAGGTGGTCAGAACGTTCAACGTTTTTGAAAAAGGCAGCTGCCCTTTATTGTTTTTAATGATGACCAACAGAAATGATCCAAAGTCCTTGGAAACGCATATTTCTCCATTTATTTCCATTAAAAGCGAAGAACGTTTCTCCTTTTCCTGCACGCTGAGTTTTCTGCAAATACAAGGTTTTATTCTGACAGCAGTGATATATTAACAGTGCTTTCAATCGGTCAGTCAAACTCCCATAGTGAACGTGTGGTCATTCTTTATTTCCAACTCAAGCATTAGTCCAGCACACGCCTCCCCCTCTTTCTGCTCCCTTGTTGTGGTCAGCATCTGTCCTCTTCCCTTGGCTCAGTTTGCTGTTAAAGCTCAGAAGTGCAGTGTGGACGTTTCAGCGGTGATGGGCAGGTCAGCGGCTCGTGTTTACAGGCAGCTGCTCTTTCACAGATGGCCATTCATTTCCTTCTGTGTACGTTACTCTTACGCCCTTCAGCCAAACACTGCCAGGAAAGTCGCTCTCAGATGGAGCGATAGCAGAGGATGACAGGCAGTTGGATTAATCAGTATATCTGCCTCTCAGCAACTTCATCGCTATCTGTGGTGGATCTGAAACGGGTGCACATTCACTCAGCCTTGTACTCTCACCCTGAGGCTCAATCTGAGGGTGGACGTTCACATTCGCTCAATATAGGCCTACAGTATAAATAAAGAAAAGCAGCGCCTTTAGAGGGCAGCAGTGAGTAGCGCGTGTTTATTTCAGCTTGAGGTGTTTGTGTCTTTAACTGAGTTCTCTAGGAACATCAGACTTTCAGAAACACACACACATCTTCTGAGCCACTTCTCCTTCTGGTTTGCGGGGGGTGCTGGAGCCTACCCGAGTGGTCATCAGGCAGAAAGCAGGACACACTCTGGACAGGTTACCAGTCCATCGGGGCAGGCAGACAGACACATTCACTCACACCTAGGGGCAGTTTACCATGTCCAATTGGCATGTCTTTGGACTGTGGGGGGAAACTGGAGTACCTGGAAGAAACCCACGCGTAAAGGACCCCGGTTACCCAGCCGGGGAATCGAACCCAGGCCTTACTTGCTGTGAGAAGGCAGCGATACACACCACGTCACCGTGCTGTCCATATCAGAATCCAATTTTAATGAATTCTTTACTCTTCCAGGTGAAGATAACGTGATCAGGATGGTTTATAATCAGAGTTGGCTGAGGTAACGTTAGCTGGTTGGTTAGTGTAGTGGGTAACACCTCTGCGTTGTAGACTGGGGTTCAATCCCCTGCTTGGACAAGCACTGTACACTGTGTAAGAGTCCTTGGGCAAGACTCCCAACACTGTCTTAAAATGATCCAATTGTAAGATGCTCTGAATAAGCTAAATGCTGTAAATGTATTAATATTATTACTCCTCCAATCATAAAATAAACAATTACACCTCTTATTCTTATGTTACGTAACAAATGTTGTTAGAGGGACATTCACGCAAAACAAAAAGCACTACGACACGAGCGAGACGATGTCTCGACAAAGTTCATGACTGCCTGCAGCCGCTGTAGGAGGTGATTCACGACTCACGTCCGTTTAACTCGGCGACGCAGACGCTGCACTTCCAAGACTGCGTTCACTGTAAATCCCATCTGAGACGCTTTAGATGTTCTGGTAGAAGCCAGAATTTGGGCCTCTACTCAAGCTCGACAGCTTCTGTCTGAACCCCATGTGTCAAACCCAAGGCCCGTGGGCCGGGCTTGTCCCATAACACAGTCCTAAAATTGTTTCATTTTAATTAATTACAATTACGGGTCAAAGCCAGAAAACGCAGCAGGACCACAGCAGTGATCATAACACCAGGCGAACAAAACCAGAAGGGCAAGGCAACAGACGTGGTGGGTAAATCAGACAAAAGGGTCACAATACTGAGACCAAGAGTCCAGAGCAAAGGTACCAGAGGGAATAGCAAAAAGGCCGAGTCGTAGACAAGGCAAAAGGTTGGGAATCAGAAATAAGGCAATGAATACAAACACTCAGTAAGTTCAAGGAGAAGCAATACCTCGCTCTGACTCTGACTCTGACTCTGACCAAAGCCCGGGCTTATATACTGTCTGATCTCATCAAGTGACAAATATACACAGGTGAAACCCTCTAGTAACCAGGGGACTGTGAGCACTGATAGGTAGGACCACGAGCGCCACAAGTCGGGTGTCACATGATGAGGTGATCCCCGGCAGGATTGTGTGTAATGTAGTCCGTCCCAGATTCCGAGTCCGAAGGAA